>NW_026042889.1:0-81639 GCF_023856365.1 Brienomyrus brachyistius | reverse complement strand
CCATACTCTACACGCTGCGTAAAGAAGTGCTTCCTTAAATCCAGCTTGAAATGTTCTCCCGCTAATTTCCACCTATGGCCACGAGTTCGTGTATTTAAACTAATGCTGAAGTAACTATTTGGTTGAACAGCATCCAAACCTGTTAGAATCTTATATACCTGGATCATGTCCCCCCTCAATCTCCTTTGCTTGAGACTGAACAGATTTAGCTCAAGTAACCGTTCCTCGTATGACATTCCTCTAAGACCAGGAATCATTTTTGTGGCCCTACGCTGCACCTTTTCTAAGGCCACAATGTCCTTTTTAAGATATGGTGACCAAACCTGCACACAATATTCTAGGTGAGGTCTCACCAAGGAATTGTATAATCTTAGCATTACCTCCCTTGACTTAAACTCCACACACCTGGAGATATACCCCAACATCCTATTGGCCTTTTTTATTGCTTCCCCACACTGGCGAGAATGGGACATGGAAGCATCAACATACACACCAAGGTCTTTCTCATGATCAGCTACCTTTATTTCAGTGACACCCATGAAATACCTGTACTTTATATTTCTGCTCCCTAGATGGAGTACCTTATATTTATCGACGTTAAATTTCATCTGCCAGGTATCGGCCCAGTCACTAATTAAATCAAGATCCCGCTGTAGCTGCTGAGCCACTAATTCAGTATCTGCTACACCACCCACCTTGGTGTCATCTGCAAATTTCACCAGTTTACTGTATATATTGGTATCCATATCATTTATGTAAATTAGGAACAATAGTGGTCCTAAAATCGAACCCTGCGGTACCCCACTATGAACGCAAGCCCACTGTGAGTTGAAGGACATTGCCAGTGACCTGCTGGACCCCAGGCAGAACAGGCCTCACCATGCGACAGCCCTTCAGAGACTGGTCCTCCTGCGCATGGACTGGGGCATGATGCATCAGTTTAAACAGGAGCCTGGTAAATCCTGCGAGTGCTACACCAAGCGACTGATGGCAGCATTCTCCAACTACAGTGGGATGGACTCCACAACGGACCGAGAGTGTATGTGATGTAAAATACACTAAGATAGGTAAAAACTCTTTTGTGGACTAAGTAAAACAAACATTTTATGTTCTAGTTTTCTTAAAACTACTGAAACAAATAATTGGCTACACTGCAGTTCCGCTGTTTTGTTTGGCACCCCTGCATGTCGTGCATTGTGTGGAAAAAACCTGAAGGCTGAGGAATGTTACGTAACACAGCTAGAATGTAAAAACTCTCTCTGGTGTAATTCACTGCATAAAACCAATGGTGTTAAGTGTGATGTCTTCTTCATAACACTCCCTGATGTTTGTGTCCGTGACCATGAGATAGGGTGGGCTGCTTTTCTTCCTTCCTTTGACTAGTATTCCTCCTAAATTGTTCATCTGTATTTGCTGCATTGGTACTTGATGTGCGTGTGCCTTGTGTCACGATCGCCATTTAACGGGAGCGGCGGACGGGCAGGAAACAGGCAAGGCAGGCAGGATACGGGGATTTATTAGGAACACGGGGTGCAGGAAACATCTCACGCAGACGGACTTCAATGACGGACACTGAACTCTAGTAAGACATGAACTCAAATAGACAGGACTGATTGAAAATAATCGGACACAGCTGGGTACGATCAGGGAAGCACACGTGGATAATCAGGGGGCGTGGCACACACGGTGGTCAGACTGTCCGGGACCTCCTCGGGGACTAGGGCAGGAAAGTCTGGAGCTGGGTCAGGGACAGGAGTGGGGCCAGGAACAAGAGCCCCAGGGGGCACAGTCATTTGAGGCGGAGGGAGCGCCTCGGGCGTGGGCTCTGGGGCCGCAGGGGGCAGCGGAGGCGGCTGCTCAGGAGCTACGGGCAAAGCAGGCGGCGGCTGCTCGGGCTCTGGGGCCGCAGGGGGCAGCGGAGGCGGCTGCTCGGGCTGCGCAGGAGCTATGGGCGACGAAGGCAACTGCTCAGACGCTGTAGCAGGAACCCAGGACTTTATGCTCAGCCCACTGCTGTTAACTCCGATGACTCACAACTGAGCAGCAATGCACATTTCGAATTCCATCATCAACATCAGGCAGATGACAAGACTGTTGTGGGTCTCATCAATAAAAACGGTGACTCAGCATACAAAGAGGAAGTGTGATGACTATCGGACTGCTGCAGAGCCAACAACCTGTCTCTGAATGTTGACCAAAGAGATGGTTGTTGACGTTAGAAGAACACAAAACACAGAGTGACCACTCTCTGCTGCACATCGATGGCTCATCTGTGGAGATCGTAGAGAGTACCAGATTCCTTGTTGTCCATCTGGCGGAGAATCTCACCAGGTCCTTCAACATCAGCTCCATAGTAAGGAAAGCACAGCAGCACCTCTACTCTCCACGGAAGCTCAGAAAAGCCCATCTCCCATTCTCACACTCTATTGGGGAACTGTTGAAAGCACCCTGAGCAGCTGCATCACGGTCTGCTTTGAGAACTGTGTCGCCTCAGATCACAAGTCCCTACAACAGATAGTGATGACAGGTGAGAAAATCATTGGGAGTATCGTGTTAGAGAAATATGTACTTTTTTTATCATCATTTTGCTAGACGCTTAGAAACAACACCCTGCCGCAGCTTGATCTTAATTGAGCAATAACACGTCTCAAGAACTGTCGCTTGAATATTTCCACCCCATATATGGTGACAAACAATGTTCAATGTCAGTTGCATATCCTGTTTGTGTACCTCAATAAAAGACACTGCGAGGGGAGTTACTCTTTCGAAGTTGGCTGAGTTCGACTGAGAGGCTGACACCTCGAGGTCAGGACCGGGCTTCCCTTTGTAAGGAAAAGTGGTAAAAATGTCCCAAGGTTCTTGGTTGATCATTTGAATGCAGACAATGTTAGGAATTTATGATCATGGGGGAAGCCAGGGAGAGAATGGGGGTTCCAGTTGGCACCACTATGGTGATAAGGATAAGATAAGGTGATAAGAATTGAATTACAATGATCATAAAAGTCTCCACCCTGTCCTGTCCCGTCCCTGTCTCAGGATCCTCACACTCCAGGGGGTCACTCTTTATATGTAAATTCACTCACAACACCTACACACAACACCTTGGTGGGGAGGGCCTTTTTGGGTATAAAGGGGGGTGAAGAACTGTCTTCAATTTGTATCTGAGCTGCCTTTCAGTACCCGGTGTGTCTCTACACTGTATTACATTGTATTATTTTTGCTGTTCAATAAACCATCATTTTGCTGAAACTGCGGAGACTCTGCAAGTGGATTCCCTACACCTTGCAGCAAGTAAAACGTCATCACAGCTGTCTGCGTTGTTCTGTGTTCAGAGACTGGTTTGTTTCCAGCGCATCTTCAGAAGAAGATAACCCTAACATATCTCTCCCCTCCATCACAGATATTCACACCACACACTGCATCCGCAAAGCCACCACCATTGTGGATGACCCCACCCACCCCTCACATTATCGTTTCACCCTCCTGCCTTCTGGAAATAGGTCCCGGAGCATTCGGGCCTTTACAGCCAGACTCAAACAGCTTTATCCCCCATTGCCGTCAGACTACTGAACTCTCAGGGACTAATCTGATACCACACACACATACACTCATTAACACACTTTATTATTTAACTACTATTTTTTATCTTATTGTCGCCATGTTTACAGTTACTTTTATTTATTTTTATTGCTACCTCATTGGACAACCAAACTGCGCCTTCTCAGTACTGGGTTTACTGTGCTGTTTGTGCTCGTTGGTGTCAGTTGTCCTCTCTTTTTGCACTGTCCTGCAATGTTTGCACAGTTTTTGCTCATTATGCACCATACAGTATGTTGCTAGGTTGGTATGTGTTAGTCTTCTGTTAATTTAAGTAGCACCTTGGTCCGAGGGAAACAGTTTCTTTTGTAACTGTACTATACTCAACTGTGTAAAGTTAAAAATAACATTAAAGACCTACTTGACTTTTACTGAACAGGTGCTAAAGTGAAATTACTTGCTTCTGGGAAAGAACTCCAGCTGAAATTCTGTACAACAATTATGGGAGACATATGGGAAGGACGCGGTGTCAGACCTGCCCCAGTGGGGACGAATGTGGTTTTCCTAGTAACAGCAGCTTCAGTCCCAATCAGATAAGCCAGATGCGTCTGAAATTAGAGGAACGGGATCAGACTGGTTGCTCAGGGACTAATGTGGTAGAACTAAAACAGAGACAAATTGGACGGTGTTTCAATTGTGGGAAAATGAGACAAAGCAGGCAGAGGAGATGCGGGTGGCAAAGAAGCATGAGATAAGGAATGCAGAGAATGTGGATGAGGGTGAGACTCCTGTGAAAACTGTGTATTGAAAATTAGGGCCATAGTATTGTCATCCATCCTGTCAGGGTATGGAAATACACTGAGGGTAAATGGCCTAATGCAGGAAGTGTCTTAATCCTATAACATCCAGCTGATTCAGGCTGTGGGGGACAGTGTAGTACTGCACTCTTCTGGCTGGGACCTTGAATAAATGAATGAATGTTACATTTATACAGCCCTTTTCTAAGATACACAAAGAGCTTTACAGAAGCACTGGGGAGCCACTTCAACCCAAACGTGAGGCAGCAGGAGAGGGGGCCCAGGCAGAGAGAACAGCCAACAAGACGGGTGCTTCCACAGACAGGACGGGGGCCCCGGCAGACCAACGCTGACGACTCCTGGGACCAAGTCAACAGAGCAGCTGTCGTCATTGTGACTCACCCTCATACATCCATCCATTGTCTAAACCGCTTATGCTACTGGGTCGCGGGGGGTCCAGAGCCTATCCTGGCAGGATCTGTGCACGAGGCAGGGAACAACCCAGGACGGGGGGGGCAGCTCATTGCAAGGCACATTCACACACCATTCACACACACATGCACTCCTACGGCCAATTTAGCAAGAGAGAACATGCAAACTCCCCACACATGTGACCCAGGCGGAGACTCGAACCTGAGTCCCAGTGGTGGGAGGTAACAGTGCTAATCACTGCACCACCAAGCAGCCCCACCCTCATACATGATTTCTGATTCTTGATTTTAATCCCCTTTTCTGTTTTTGGCAACATATAAAGTGCTGTGAATGTCACTGTCAGATTGTCATATCATCCTCCAGTTGTCCCTTGTCACCCTGGATGCACATTGAGTGTTTGCTAAATATTTTATCTTGTAGTGTTCCTGATTTTTTCCTGTGTTTTAATTTGCAATTCTCAAATTTCATGACTGGCATCCGTGGGGACGATTAATTAAACCTGTTAACTCTGCACTTCAATTTCAAACTGTTGGTAACATGTGTACATATTTTTGTCTGATCTTTTCACCACCAGGTGGCGATATAGCAACTCCAGAGTTATTGATGGCTAGAACAAAAAAAACACAGTAACACAGAGGTGTAGCTAAAAATTCTGGGCCCCTGACAGAATGTCACCTTGCGCCCTCTGTCGAATTTTACATTCTGTGAAAGAGATTTGTTGAGCCATCTTCCAATGTAATCCAATCCAGCTCTTTATTTGAAAAGCACTTTAAACAACCTTATGGACCAAAGTGCTGCACAAAGGAATAAATAAAAACATTCACACACTTAAAAACGAAGTAAAAGAAATTTAATAAAAACCAAAACATTCAATGTGAGTAAAAGGCCATTAATAAAAATTTAAAAAAATCAATTAATTAATAAAGAAAAGGCTAAGATTAAAATAAGATTTACTATTAAAATTAACATCTCACAATGTGTCAAAGGTGAAGGAGAAGAGATTAGAAGAGATTTAAAAACGGACAGAGGGGATTCCTCTCTAATGTGAAAAGGCAAGTCATTCCACATTTTAGGAGCTGCGACTGCAAAGGCTCGATCCCCTCTAAGCTCACGCTGAGTCTTAGGAACCGTCAGGAACAGCTGATCAGCTGACCTGAGAGAGCGGGTGGGGGTGTAAGGGTGAAGCAGCTCACAGAGGTCAGATGGAGCAAGACCACTGAGGGCTTTAAAAGCAAATAACAGAATTTTAAAATGAATCCTAAAATGTACGGGCAGCCAGTGGAGTGAGGCTAAAATGGGGGAGACATGCTCATATTTCCATGTGCGGCAGCATTTTGAACCTTCTGGAGGTGAACAATAGTGGAGCCTCTAACCCCAACATAGAGGGCGTTACAGTGGTCCAAACTAGTAGTGACAAAAGAGTGGATTACTGTCTCAAAGTGCTGCCTAGAAAGAATTGGCTTTATTTTGGCCAACTGCCTCAATTGTAAAAAGCTTGACTTGACAACTAACCTTATCTGAGTGTCAAACTTAAGGTTGGTGTCGACTTTATGTGTGTGATGTGTGATGACTGGTTTACAATATTGTTCCAAGGAACCTAAAATTACAGTGGAGGTCAGAGGAGTGGAGTTACCAAAAACCAACACTTCTGTCCATTACCTCCCCACTTCCTTGTTAGTTACAATATTTGTTCTGCATTACTGTACTGCTTTGGAGCCTTTTGATATTAAGGTGAATAACACAGGTGAAAAATTAAGGTGAAAAAAGAGACAGATGCATTGACAGCAGTCGTGGCCACACTTTGGACTGGGAGTGTAAGAGCAAAGGAAACTGAATCCACTATGTTCTGTCCTGTAAATTTTTATTAAACACCACATGACACACATACGAGTCCTGTTTTAACTTTCAGGGCTGATGGTCTGCAGCCTGGCTTGTGTTCTACAGTGCAGCGCAGGTGCAGTCACTGTGCTGAGCCCGGCGTTATATTAATGACGCAGCCTTTCACACTGACCAGTGAGAAATAACCTTGAAAATGACTGTGCTCTTTGTGGTTCTCCTTTTTTCTTACCACCAAGCAAGAGACTAAACATATTTTCTACTTATCAGTTATCAGAAATCAGAAATGTCATGCAGTAATCAGAGGTTAGACAGCAAGAATGACTTTTGTATTTTTATCTTTTGTCAATCTTTTATCCAGCGACTACTAATTCTCATCGGGGTCTGGAGAGGGTGGGACCTGTCCCAGGAAGCACAGAGCACAGGCCTGCATGGGATGCCATTCCACACAAGCAAAAACAATTAAGATGGTCAGATTTGCCTCACTGTGTGATTTTGACTGAAAGATGAACTAAGCACAGTCTTGTGTGTATAAAATGCGTAGATTCATTTAACTTTAACAATGAGATTCAGCAACATGACCTTATAGTGTTAATGATCGGTATCTTACTGGTATTAACTGAATTATGCAAAATTCTACATTATTCTATATTATTGCACCCAAATTGTTCATACTGACTAAATGTAATTACTGACATCCTGGACATACTGCTTTTTAGGTTTGAATTTAAAATGTTAGTAGACAAATTCATGCTGTCAATAACATCTCACTTGCTCACCCACTTTTAGATAAAAATACCCTTTGTGGTTTTTCTAGTGAAGCAGTGGGCCTGAGCTGAGGACCTGATGGTTGTGTGGTTTTCGCTCACTGAGAAGAGAGACACAAACACCCTGCTCTCAGTCGGTCAGTCTTCCTGTAAAATGCAGAGGTGAGACTGCTAGTGGAAAATTACTGACTGCAGCGTCAACAACACATATAAACAGCAGCACAAACAAAATGTTCCACAAATGCAGGACATCTGTATGCTTACAGCACACATCAGACACGCTGACCCTCAGCACTGAGCTCCTCCAGGCTCTGTGCTCTCCCTCTTCTCTTCAATTTCTACACAAATCACTGCTGCTCCAGTGAAGATCCTGAATTTTGCAGGTGATACTACTGTGTTTGCCATCATAACTGAAGGTGATGAGTCTGCCTACAGACTGGAAGTCGTACAGCTGACCATCCAGTTCTGAACTCACATTATCCCAAATGTCCACATGCTTAGACTCCTCTCATCATCAGGGAGGAGCGTCCCTTGGCACTGTAGAGTAGATGGATGAGAGCAGGCTGATAACAAGGCTGTCATCAATTTTATGTGACACCTCTCACCCCCCCAGCAGACTATGGAGGCCCGTAAGGGCAGCTCCTTCAGTAAGAGACTCAGACACCCGGCGTGTGACAGAACGGTACCGCAGGTCATTGGGCCCCACAGCAGTCAGGCTTTATAATCTGCACTCTGCTCATTGAACTTTTCCCCTGTTCACTGTCTTCTGATACAGTTTCTATCTGCTGCTGATCTGCAATATTGTTCCTCCTTATTCACTGATGTGCAGTGTTGCATTGAGCCAGTGCATTATGCCCTGTGTGGCAGCTTCCTTTGGGAGGCTAATATCTGGCACATGAGCAATAATGTTACATGCAATAGGATTGTGTATAAGTTAAGGATTGTGTATAAGTTAATTTTAATATTCCTATAATATTCCTCTGTATGTAATATATTCTTATTTTTTGTTTCTATTATTACCCTATATTTATATATACATCCATTTCTTTTACATTCATAATGATGTTGTTTGTTGTTTTGTGCCCCACTGCTCTTGTAACAAGCCTCAGTCTTGACTCTCCCTTTTAAGGTCTTGGCCTTAAATCACACTCGATATAGGTGGTGTCGTCCCCATCACCCTGACCAGGATACATGCTGTAAGATTAATGGATGGTGTTTATCTGTGTGATGAAAAAGAATGTGAATAAAACAAAAATGTACCATTATAAATGGGAGCCCTAGGATGTGTGGTGGTTAGAGATGTGGACTGATGAGAATTTTGCTTTTCTAAAGTTCTGTTGTGAAAACTGTACATTCCGTTCCATGTACAGTAGTGATATGTAGCAATCATGTGCTCCAGTCAAATGTCCAGCTGCATGAATAATAATGGTGGCTTGTTTGGATAAAATAACTTAGGCTGAATACTTGAAAGCGTGACCTGGGTGAGGTAGAGAGGAAAACAGGGTCTTACAAGAAGCAGATATTGTTCTGTCTGTGTGGTTTTTACTCTTTGCAAAGTGAGTCCAGCACAGTGCAGTCAGTGGGTCAGTCTTCCTGAGCTGCATCTAACCAGTGGAAACATCTGCAGCACTGCAGAGAAGCACTCAGCAGACAAACAAACCCAAACAGCTTACAGCTGTATGTCACTTTTGGACAGAGGTGGACAAAGTACACAACTTCACTACTTGAGTTAAGTATAGATACTCCTCGTCAAATAATACTCAAAGTTTTTCAGTTAATTTTTTACTTCAGTTAAAGTACTGGAGTATTTGCATCTAAAAATACTTAAGTATTCAAAAGTACATTATGTTTTAAATGCAAGACATTTTTCAGAACCTAATGACTCCTGAACACCCCACTGAATACACTGACTGGCTTGTACATCTTGTAGAATAAAAAGCTTGTGGAATATGATACAATGACTATAGAAACACAACTGACATAACAAAAGTACAGCCATTGTCATTTTCATCTTATTTAACACCCCCCACCCCACTCACACAAAAGAGCATGGTAGTGTTCTTACAGAGCCGTAGCAGTGTGTGTGTGTGCATGTGTGCATGTGTGTTTGTGTGTGTGTGTGTCTATGTGTGTGTGTGTTTGTGTGTCTGTGTATGTTTGTGTGTGTGTCTATGTGTGTGTATGTTTGTGAGCCAAGTAACAAGACAGGGAGCAAGAAACAAAACTCCTCTTTCTTAATTATCCACATCGTTATTAACGACACAGGTATATATACAGGTACATATACAGGTACATGTATATACTCAAAAATACATCCAGAACACACAATTAAATGAAAAAACGTAATTTAAGAACACTTGAAAATTTTCATTCAGTTTCTTTCATCTGTTTAATATAATCGATCAGGTCCCCTGTGCGTTTGCCCCAAACCATTCAGCATGGTACACAAGGGAGACAAGTAAGCATGTGTGACATCAAGAACTGATTGCAGCAACTCAGCCTTTCCACAACATTAAAGCCGCTTATTCCCCCCCATGCCATGAAGAAATAATCTCTGTGGCTCCCCTCTCCCCCTCCCTCAGCCCCCAGTCTGGCTTGAACATTTGCACTTCCAGTAAAAATGCGCCCCAAACACACTGACACCAAACTCAGCACCGGTGCTCCGTAAAATCCCGTGATTCAGTCTCAGAAGCACTGGCTCCCCTGCCCTCCTCTGAACATTATTAAAGCTACACCCTGAACACTCTGTGTGACTGACATGAATGAGAAGCATCTTTATCATAATCTCTGTAGCGGAGGTCAGAATACAGAGTGTCATTATTCCCGTCTTTCTTCTGTCTCCTGGGTTTTGGCTTCTTAAGGTTCAGGGCAGCGTAATTCAGTGTGTCCTCGTCATGGCACTGTGGAGACAAAGATGGCAGAATTGGATGGATCAAATCGGTTTGCTATTACCTATTTTCACAAATAGCACTTAAAATGCTGATCCCAGGATGGAAATCAGTCTGAGGGTTCATTTGTTTTACTGCCGATTTGTAATTTGAAATATTTTATTACATACTTGCTTGCGTGACCATTCCACTTTTGATATATCCACTGTTCTTTTCATCTGTTTAAAATATATAACACATCAATATATTATTTAATTTCGCACGGTATCATACCGTGGTCAGATAACATTCCGAATTTTCAAGCAATCAACATCCTTTTTGGCTCAAAATGAAAGTAAAAATGACTTCTGTCAATTTAGTGTGCATGTTTGGATACGTGTCATTTGTTCTCATATATCATATATAATAAAATGCTATAAAGGAGATCTTGGTAATAAAAGTTATTGATATGCAACTTATTGCAACATGTATATTTCAATAGATTTTGCAAAATATGAAAGATATAATACAAAAATGTAAATCTTACAGTACAAAAAGGTTTATATAAATAAGGTGAGATTTAATAATGGATTTTAAAACTGTATACCTGCAAGAGTGGTTTTATATGAAAATGTTATCTATCATAAAACAATTTTATATTTCTATAATTTGTTAAAATCTACATTTTGTCCTTCTGAGTGCATAAAGCCGGGCAGCGTACCTGCACAGTGTGTACAGGTCAGTTTACAACTTATACAAATGAGAGCAACGTCAGAATAATGCTGCAAGATAAAACTATCAGCAAGCCAGAGTGAAGAGGATCCAGCAGCTTCTGAAAGCCTGTAACAAAGAGATAGATTTCAGCATAATGATATAGAGACACATTCCCATTTGCTTACATTACATTAGTTAAGATCAAATCGATAACACATTACAGCAGTTGTTTTGTAAATAGTCCATTTTTAACATGAACTTCTAGTATTTTGCATTTTAACAATTTATATTAATATTTGAAATAATTATTAAATTAGGCTCCGGACCCCCGCGACCCAATAGGATAAGCGGTTTGAAAATGGATGGATGGATGGATATTAATATTTGAAATAATTATTAAATTAGGCTCCGGACCCCCCGCGACCCAATAGGATAAGCGGTTTGGAAATGGATGGATGGATGGATAATTATTAAATTAACATCTGTGTAATTTAATTTAAGCACTTAAATTAGAAAATTCATTACATTAAAAAAGAAATAAATGTCTTAATAGCAGAATAGCTAAATAAAACTTTGAAGCAGATATACTCTCCCACACTGGTGCTACCATCTATATCCAGCTGTGTGCCGTTCCCAAACAGCATCTCCCCACACTGGGTGTACCATCTATATCCAGCTATGTGCCGTTCCCAAACAGCATCTCCCCACACATGGCCACAGCGCAGTAGTAAGTCCCAGCATCGGAGAGGCTGAGGTTCCCCTTGGGGAGGCTGTAGACGCAGCTCCGTGTAGGAGATCCAGCCTCAGGGCTCTTCTCACACTCATCACTGCTGTTTCCATGGCTGTAAATGACTCCAGGAAGGGATTCTCCTGATCCATGTCTGAACCAGTAAACACTGTGTTCTCCTGCACAGCTCCCAGTCTCTATCGTACACTGCAGGCTCACAGAGTCTCCTGCTGCAATGTGTCAGACACAGGCTGCTGTACCACAGTCCTGCTGTTGGAGTCTTTACTGAAAGCAAAATAGTCCATGATGACAGCCCTTTGAGAATAACAATGGAAAATACAGATCCTCAAAAATTGTTCTTACAGATTTTTGGGAACTGAATCGATGTTCTTCTAGCCATCCAAGAATCAGTAACTTCTTGGAGAACAGCTGACATTCTTCTCTCTTTTTATTGTATTACTGCTTATTAGTATATATCAGGTAACACTATACATTAACTGCACCTACATAATACCTAATAAAAATTATATGATAATAACAAACATTATAATCATATAATGTCTTGTATTAATGTATGAAGGTAGATGAATATAATTAATTTCAATTCAAAGAAATGAAGTGTGTAAAGTGTACTTTATATTTCATGATTTTCGTGACTTTACATTTGGTTTATGTTGCCCCTTTTCCACAGGAAGGTATTTATTGTTTTGCATATTTAGCTCTTGATGTGTTTTGGTATTTTTGAGCATTTTGCTGTAGTACCTGCATAATTTAATTCAAGAGCCGAAGAGCTGTTTGCCCATTACTAGTTTGTCTATCTTTTAACATTAAAGAAAAAGTATACATAGTAAAAGGAATTACTTGGTTTCGTAGTTCCTCCTATTTATTTTTCTTATGCACACAAAAGTAAGTTTTTCCGTTCAACCATAGCACTACAGCGAAAAGCAAAACGTCATGGCAAATACAATTATGCTTTATTCCAATACACATTGCTAATTTTTCATTATTATTACATTTATTCAGCATAATATCTTCAAAGGTTTCATGATTTAATTTGCAATCTTCTGGCCTGAAATCTTTTCCTGCTACACTGAAGACTCTCTCAGCGTGTGCAGAGAAAGCTGCAGCCAAAGGGTTGGCATCCTCTGATAAACATGGGTTGGTTCAGGTATCGGTGACATTATGTGAACCTTTCATGGCAGGAATAGGGACTAGTTTGACTTTGATGCAGGAAAAGTGTTTGGGACGTTTCTTAGGTTAGAAACTGCCGTCACTGCAGCCCAACAACTGACTTTTAAGGAGAGACACTCAGCTCTTCCTATGAGCAGATCCACCATGGTGCACAAAATGACAGTATAATTATTATTTTAGGTGACACTTCAAATGTTGCATTATTTCATTCTTTACAAAACGACATTTTTATAACAATGATGTATAACAATGTTAATGTGTTTATGTATAATTCATATTTAAATTAAAGTTCATATTTTAGTTAAAAGCTACACCTACAGTACGTATATGAACTTGAATTTGAATCCAAACCCTTTTTCGTTCTTCTTCTTTAAATTCAAATATAAAATTTCAATGCCACAACCTGTTTTCAACCACAATTCAAATGTAATTCAGATTAACAAAATGAACTGAAATTCAAGTTCATATATGTATTCAAAATCCTGAATTTTAGGATACGTATTGAGAATTTCATTCTCAAATCAGTTCTGAATGGTGCACATCCCTAGTTCATATGTTAAATCATGCATTTTTTTTTTTCAGAGTGAATACACACTGACTGCTCAGATAAATAACGTCAAAAATAATTTTCTTTTGTTGCTTAAGATTTTTGCACAGTCCTATACTGTATATAACAACTCAAACATTTTTTATGTTATTTGTTTTAAAGAGGCTGCAATGTGTAACATTAACATCTGTTAAAGAGAAGGTTAGGCTTTTGGCTGACAGCAAGCAAAATGCAACAAATTGTATAATAATAATAATAATAATAATAATGAATGATTTTTGTTTGATGTTTAGAAAAACATTTTTTTTTTTTGAACAAAGCAGACAAATAAGGTATCTTTGCTAATTTTATATTGACAAACAACTAAACTGTCAAAATTATTTTGCAGGGAAATATCTTACTGACATTATAATAAAGCAAATATGAAAATAGTTGGAATCTCATTTACCCTGTGATTATGACAAAGGTTCCATTCCCGAAGGTGACCTCATGAAGAAACACAGCAGCACACTAATACACTGCAGAATCTGACGGCTCCACGTTAGAATAGTGAGGTTAAAACTCCCTCTGCATTCAGTAAGGAGTAACGTTTTATGCTTTTATATTCCTTGTAAAATTCACCAGGTACGTAGAGAAGTGCTTTCGCCATGGGCTGGGGCTTCCGACCAACAGCTTGCTTAACAAAGTAACAAAAGTTGTTTCTCCTTGGACAGGAAGCATGTCAGGGTCACACTGTCTCCAAGCTGAAACCCTCATCAGGTGACTGGGCTGAACAACATCTGTAGTCAGTGCAGTGTCCTGCAAAAACAGAAAAACAAAAAAAATCATAATCAAATAAGACATATAATAGTAATCTAAATAACTATTAACTATGATGCAGATTAAATGGCCAAATCCACTGATCACATCATACAGATAAATGAAAATATTAAAATCCCAAAATAATTTATATTATAGGGCCTTACTAATGAAAATGAGAAGACCAAAGAGTCTGAACATTTTTGTGCTTTCCACTGTTTAGAATAAACTTGCTCTGCTGCTAAGTGAGAGATCATGGTCGTGGTCGGGATGAAAGGGCAGGAAACAGAGAGGAAACAGAGAGACACACATCAGGCTGATCCTGATTGGCTGTTCACATGGGACTTAAGTAACAGTGAAAAAGCAATTTTAATGTGCACTTACATGACGTTTATTAATTTACTCCTTAACATCCAGTTAAAATGAGAACAATTAGATAAACAGGAGCAGATACTGAGCATATAAAGTTCTTTGTACAGAGTGCTGAGATACAGTGGGAGAGCATTTGCTAATCATCTCTCTCAGACAAGCTCAGCACAGTATGAGTCTGTTATCTATCTGATATTAGACAGTCTCTCATACAGTAATAATAATTGATACTTTATGGTCCCTGTGAGAAATTGTCTTAACTTCTCTCTCAACTTGCTCTCTTTTTTTTAGAGTAAACAGAGTAAGTTGTCTGCGAAGGGCAGCCACCCATAGTGATGCCCAGTGAGCTGGGGGTTAAGGGCCTCGCTCAAGGACGCAGAGATGTGCTGTGGCTGGGTTTGAACCAGCGACCATCTTATTACAAGCACACAGGCATTAGATATTCTAATCACACTTAAAAGGCAGATTAAATGTTCTTTCCACCATGCAAACAGAATGTAAATTGTAGCTTTACTGCTTAGATTTACATTCACAACATTTGCATTTAAAAACAAGCATTTTAAGTGATGTACATGAGAGTAAATGGTGAATCAGTTTATTTGCCACTCTACACATTACATTGGCGCCCATTATAAGTAACTGTACAGTGACATTGCAGTTCCTCAGTTGCTTTGATGCATTTCTGGAATCACCCTTAACATCTGCAAAACTGTAAGTGCATTTCCCCAAAACAATTCGTGCAAAACAGCACCACACAGATGGACTGTCTACAAAAAAAAGTCATAGAGGCCACCAGCAGCCCGAATACCACACCGTAAGGCCGTATGTTAGGATGCTCTCTATGGCAGAGCGGTAGGAGGCCACCAGCAGCCCGCATACCAGACCGTAAGGCAGCATGTTAGGATGCGCTCTATGGCAGAGCAGTTGAAGGTCCCGATCAAGAAATCGACAAGTTTCCCCAATAAGCCAGTAACCCCGCTTCATAGAACAGGCCACAGGACTGGTTTTGGTGAGATAGTCCGAGTAGTAGGTAGAAATCAGGATGGAGACTGAGTGTGGGTCTAACAGGTGAGCAGATGTAGGACAGAATGTAGAGCCCTCTGGTGGAGTGCCTGTGCATGACTGAATGTATGGTTTGGGTCTGATGGTCTGAATAGTTGGTAGAAATAGGCACCTTCCTACCTGATGTGGTAGGTCTAGATAAGGGGTCACCAACATGGTGCCCAAGGATGCCCCCAATGACCACATGAGTTGCCCGTGGACCTGTTCTATAAAATAGCACAACTCACCAGCGAACATCATCTAAAATTTTATTTGTCCATGTTTCTAATCTATCACATTTGCATTTATATAGATTTGAAATTGAATATAAAAAAGCATTTAAAACATGTTTATCATGCATGAAGTTTAGACATGTTAGGAGGGCGTTTAAAACTGATATCAAACTTCGTATGGGCTCAGTACCCGTGAAGTAGCTCTCCGTTTTAAAAAGGTTGGTGACCCCTGGTCTAGATCTTGCAAGTTTGTTTGTACTGGCTGTGTGAACATACTGTAGCACTGTTAAGAATATGCAACACAGCCTGAGTTGGGGATCTGCTGTATGCATCAGTAATATAATGCTTTGTCCTTTTCTAGGCTGTTCATTAAGACATAAAGCCTGAAAGTTTTCTGAATGGCATAATGAAATTGAGCACTGCCCCACCTGCTGGCCAATTTATTAAAACATTGAAATCGCTGTCTGCACAGGCTGACGTGTCATTTAAGTCTGATAATTTTCTATGAGTCAAACGGCAAGAAATGACAAGAAGTTAACAAACATGGAGTTAGATGAAGGAGAAAAGATTACAAATTTGAAGATTATGAAATCAGGACATGTCAGCTAAGTCAGCCAAGGTGGGTCTTAAACATAATGGACGGAAGTATGAGCGCTAAACTTAAAAACGGGTTCACTTGTAACCGCTGCCACCAAATTTCGTTAAATTGCTGGGGAGGTCCTAGATACATGAGACAGGAATAGAAGGATTATTCTTTATTAATATACAGACGAGGGTTACAACCCTCCCTAGGGCAATAGAAGGGGATACCTGCCACGGGACATCTAAAACGCTTAATGTGAAAATGCGTAACGCAACTTAATGTATTAAAACAGTCACCACAAATCACCAAATTTCTCGCGAATGTATCTGGCCATAAAGACTTACCTGACAAGAAATCAAAACCGAAATGCTAGGAATATGGACTTAAGCCTTTTTCTTTATGGGCGTCAATGGAGGGGAAAACGCTTGACGTAAGATGAAGTCCATATTCCTAGCATTTCGGTTTTGATTTCTTCCCTGGCATGGGTGACGGGTACACCACGTCCCAAAGCCACGTTAGCCTCGAGCGAACTGCCCGGAGAAACCGACTCACACCAGCGCTGCAACCCGATCTCCTCCCCTTTTAAACACACATTTCTATGGCGTTAAATTAGTGCCAAAAGTCGTGCGCATAAAAACAGAAAATCCATGCTCTCTACGCGCTCGCGATTGCACAGCACTCACTCACTCGCTCGCCGTTAAATTAGGGCCAAAAGTCGAACCACGCGCAGTGCGTGTGCTCGAGTGCTGAAAACCCATCCCCTCTACGCGCTCGCGTCTGCACAGCACTCGCTCGCTCGAATTTCCCGCTTCGTCTTACCGTATATAAAAGAATGGGGCCAATGTACGGTAAATTGCATTGTGAATAAAATTTCTTATACAACATCACAAAGCCAATTTAATAAATTCAAATCCTGGGAAGAACGCTCCTCAGATATAGTTCTCGGGTTAGTGTTAGCAGACTATAGGCGAAACACCTTAAGTGCTATCTGTTAATGTTTATTAATTAGCATTAAAATGGAGAGGTTTATAATATCTTTTGTCCTTGTAGCTGCTAAATACACTCATTATTAAAGCCATAAAGTTGTCTGCCTACTACATTGGAATCTCCACTGAGTAAGTGTTTTGATGGATTTTATTTAACTTTATTATACTCTGGTCCTTAGATCTAATGTCATACTTCTTCACTTATATTGTTTGTGAAAAGGTTTACCACGGTTCAAACAGAGCAGCCACTACATCATCATACATGAACAAGCACCTCACAAAACAAAACATTTCATTTTCATAATTAAAACTTTTGAATGGTAGGCCTAGTGTGTGGATCAGAGACAAGATCTTGACACCTCATTAACTATAATTTGTTCTGTGAACAGCTCAGATACCACCTTCTCGAAAGTCTTCTGCTAAAATAGAATAGGATTCAGCGCGACTCCACTAAATTTGGATTACCTGGAGTTCCTTTGTCATCAGGAGCTGTATCTCTGCAGGCCTGTCTAATCACATTGAAGTACCTCCTGCTATCACCCTGGCTTTGCAAGAGCTCTTTGACCTTGTGAGGGGCACATCTGGAACGTCCAGCCCCATGTGTCACACAGGAAGTCGCTGCCACCAATAGACGACCCAAGATTTTGATTGAAGAACAATGTTTGAAAGAATGCTCCATACTCAACTTCCTGTGCCTTGCATAGCCACACTGATGGGTGTTTCAAGAAGAACAATCTTAAGAAGAATAAAAGAGTATGAGCTCTGTGTTAGGGAACTTGACAATTTGGTTTCTTCTGTCAAGAATGATCTACCAAATGCAGGCTACAGGATAGTCAATGCAGGCTGCAGTCAATGGGCTACAGGGTTCGGTGGAGAAGAGTTGCAGCCTCCATGCATAGGGTTGATTCCATGCGCATCATATAAAGGTTGTCAAGTCTTGGCTGTGTTGTACGCAGAATGTACCAGGGCCTTTGTCTCTAGTACACGTGGACACAAACCACAAGTTGATCCGGTTTGTATTACCAGCAAATTTATTTGGAGTAAACCCTGGGTGGATTGGTGTGAGGTGGTGGTGGGGCTTTGGAGAAGATTTCCTGCCGATCAACACTAGCAACTTATATCTATCTGTCATGGAGGTCTCGGGACTCACAGATATTCAGAGACATGTGATAGTTTACCAGTGGTTTTCAGCAGGAAATAGTTATTACTACAAATTGTCACCCCCCCCCCCGCCCCCACAGAAACTGGATCTGGCTATAGTGGGAAAATCTTTTTTTTTTTTTATTTGTGAGAACTTGAAAGCAAACACAAACTTGGAAAAAATATATGCTCATTCACCAATTTTCTAATCTGGGGTCTAAAGTGGTCAGGCTTGCAAGTGTATTTGGTTATTTGTCAATCCTAGCCTGTTGCAGTGTATATTTCCTGTATATTTTGCATGTAAAAAATGTTGTTTGTTATGTCAGTGCTTAATATTATCATGTAGTCTTCATGAACTTTCTTCATCTTGGCCAGGGACTGGCATTTGAAAAGTAGCCACTTGACTAAAATTGGCACATTTTCAGAAATGCCAGCAACAATACTGATAATGAACACCCCTCTAACTGACTCTCAGTTGGTTTAGAAAAAAGACTTTTAAGAGAAAAGAAAGCCTTCCTTTGGTTTTGCATTTTTCTCTTTTTTGTTGGCTGTGCACAATATATTAGAGAATACCTTACAATTATATTAGTTAAGAAATAACAGATTGCGTATATACAATATTAAGGTGATGACAACAACCCTCACTGTCTCTAGGTGCTGCTTCAGACAGGGCATTCTGCAGCAGGGACACCACCCGTCGTGCAGCATCCAGCAAATCTCCCTATCACAACAGCCCACATAACAGAATAACATTAGTGTATGATTCAGTAGGGCTAGTCCAGGTCTGGAAAGTAGTTGGGCCAGATTTTTAAACCAAGAAATTTAGCTGGGCCAGACATTTTCAGCGGCCCCAGTAAGCAACAGGTAATGGCATTTTAACAAACACAAATCAAGGTACATTATTTTAAAAAACTACAACTGAACAGAATCTGAGAGCAATATTTTTTTTCACTTCTGAAATGAGAAAAATATTTTGGTCGTATCTGACCTAGACGCATCCCAAAGAAAAAAATGCCTATTAGATGGTAAACAGACATAAAGAAAAAGGGAAAAATCGTCTATTAATCATCATCCGCTTATACTGTGGTGATCCATTTCACCCACACAGGCATGATCACCATTAGCGTTTCCACATTATTGTCGAGGTGACTATTCACTTTACCTCTGCTTTCTCCGACATCTTCCTGATTCTGCCGCCAACAAGGGCTCATAGGGTGGAGAACTGAGGGGTTAAACAGACAATCTTTTGTCACTGAATGCAACAAATAATGTATTTATCTGTCAAAAGTCCAGCACCAGGAAAAGCAACAGAGTGACAGTAGAAACTGTAATAATAATGGAAGTGCGCCGCCCTACAGGGAAGGAGGAGTGATGGGAGTCCCGGTGGTGGCTAGCGCGCGTGGGGAGAGGCGTCGTACTGTGAGGCTTCATGAACTTCCGATGGGGCAGTGCTGTCATACAGCGGGGAGCCTGAGAGGGGCACTGTGGGCCGGGTGCGAGAGCCCTGGGTAATGAGTTGTAGAGCTGCGCAGTGTCACGATCGGGTACAAGCAGGCAGGCGATCGTGCGGGCAAGGCGTGCAAGGAGCAAGCGGACAGGCAAAAACGGGAGTTTAATTAGGAAGCGCGGACGGGGAAACATCTCACGCATACAAACATCAATGACAGACACTGGACTCAGGTAAGACACGGACTGAAATACACAGGACTGAGCAAATTAACTAGATACAGCTGGGTACAAATCGGGAGAAAACACGTGGGTAATCAGGGGGCGTGGCACACAGGGAGGAGCGGACGAGCCGGGCCATGACACGCAGGAACTGAGAGCCCAAGCTGTTGGACATTCCACTGGACTAGGAGACTGGGGTGAGTGAGGAGGAGCTCATTGACCACAAACTGGATACTGGCTGTGTGTGAGCAATGGGGTGGAGATTAAGGAAAGACGTTTAAATCAGCATGCAGTGTTGCCTGGAAACAACAACAAATATACTAGTGTCACTGTACTAAAACAATATCAAAATAATGCCTATTTTTTTATTCATTTTACTTGTAGAGTGCAAAGTACAAAGGAAACACAGAGTAACTATGGCGAAATAAATCAAAAGGCATGTCCCAGAATGATGGGCCTGAATGGATCAGGACAGAAGAAGGCGAAAGTCCTGTTAACGAGGTGAGACGATGCAGACACAGGCCAGGATGTGGGTATAGGCGAGAACAAGAGGGAGACGGGGGCCCGAGACTCAGCATGGGGACAGGTGGGGGAGGGGGAGGCACGGGCTCACCTGGAGCTGCTCCCCCGGAGGTGCCGCTATGACTCATGGGTAACATGCCGGAATGGGACGGCACCTGTAGGCTGGACCAGTTGTCATGGGAGGGCAACATGGACAGACAGGTAGACGAGCTGTCTGAATAAGCAGCTGCAAGTATAAAACAATAAATGAAGCAGGTATGTGGTGGGCAGTGTTACAGCGTCCTTAATATGGTCAATACAGAAAAGGCATGTTATCATGTTATGTATATACTCGCCTCCAGTTACTTAATGCCTAACTTTAATACATTGATTGATTTGTTCACTGCTGCAGCCTGTGTCAACTTTCCTTTCAGACAGATGTAAAGTCCATTCTGTTTTTGTTCTGTGTAGTTTTTTTTGAACAGCATATGGCTGAATTCTGTTAAACCTCAGACTGAAGAAAATTGTGTTAATTGAAAAGCAAATATCAAAAACTCAGTCTGCAGGAATGTTTTTCTAAATATTTCTGTGGACTTTTGGAATTTCACGAAATTCCATTGCTCCATTACATAAACACTGAGTGAGATTTCATTCCCATTACTGCAACGTATGAAGAGGATTATGACTTATTACTTTAGGTTATCGGACTGAGTGAGTTTTGGAAATTTGCTCTTCGATAACTGAAGCAGTGCTGTGAATGCAGAGGTTATATGCGTCGCATATCAACAGAACTGTATGTTTATGTCTTGTCTTAATTATTTGATTAAATGTCTAACTATTCCCCAATATGTGTGAACATACTTGGCCAAATAAAGCTGATTCTGATTCAGTCAGAGGGTAATCGTCGGTGTGCTGTACTATCGTGGTGACCCACACAGAGAGCTTAGGACCATGATTTCAGTGTGTGCTTGTGTGAGGGGACAGGCAGGGCGGCGGCTCACTGGGTGATGCACTCCTGTGGGTTAGGGGCTGGGATAGGGGGCGGAGCAGTTACTCCTCAAGGAGGAGTAACAGTCACAGCCGTGGGGGGAGGAGAGGGAGAGGGTGCTCCCAAACTGGGGGTGTGGGTTTGATGAAGAGCAGAGAGACCCTGAGCCTGGGATGAACCAGCTGCCTACTGAAACGAAACGGATAAAGACACGAACTAGAACCTCAAACTAAACAACACAAACAACAATATCAAGTTATATTCAATCATTAAACCGTTATATATTTAATCTAAACAATAGTAATAAATATCGTTCCGATTCAAATATCATTTACGGGTGAATCTTATGACTTGCCTTGGGAAACAGGAAACGGGCCAAGCTGCAGGGCCAGTTCAAAGGCATAGTGCGAGGCGCCCAGAAAGGGGGCGAGGTCTGGGCGAGTCAGCTAAAGAAGAAAAGGCCTGACCTTTTTCTGGATGCTGTGGACTGTGTTTGTGTGTGAGCTGCAGCTGCATGTTCCTTACATTTTTTTTATTAACACCAGCACCGTGAGGTTTGGCCTGGACTGGGTCCTGTCCTGCATGGTTGAAGACATGTTGACTGATGGTCAGCCCGTGTTCTGTTGGATCCCACAGAAAGGAAATGGGAATCCCGGGAATCCCGTTTGGATCGGATGCTGACAGTTGAAAAAAAACTCATGTCTGTGTGTTATGAAAGAATATCAATAAATGTTTCGAAAGGGGGATGACTCATTTGGTAATTATTTACGGCTTATGTTATGGCTGAGAAATTTACAGTCTTTACTAAAGTCTGACTTCTTTCGAGTCTCCTTTAATATAGATTGGACACTCTCTATGCTATGTACAATACTTATATAGATGGTACATGTTTACTGCTTGTCACAGATGGTTGATTAGGTTAATTAGTGTAAGTGTGTGTGTGTGTGTGTGTGTGTGTCCAATCGCATGTATGTCCAAGGGTCCATAGTAAGTAATATACACTGATCAAGAGATGCCTGAAAGTGGATGAAAGAGGACATTAGGGGTGTATCACTTAGTGTAACGGGTGCAGGAAAATGAGCAGGACTGCAAGCCATATAATGACCCACTGTCCTTATCTAGCTCTTAATACAGTATGCATACAGTGGATGTATCTACAATGGACAGCTACTATAAGCAGATAGCACAGACAGTACAGGTGATGTCCAAAATATGTCCAAACCGCTTATCCTACTGGGTCACAGGGGGTCCGGAGTCTATCCCGGAATCAATGGGCACGAGGCAGGGAAGAACCCAGGATGGGGGGCCAGCCCATCACAGCTCACACTCACACACCATTCACTCACACATGCACACCTACGGTAAATTTAGCTACTCCAATTAGCCTCAGCATGTTTTTGGACTGTGGGGGGAAACCGGAGGAAACTAGCAGCTTTGTGTGGTAATTGTTTGTATTAAAAATACATTGGATCAAGTCAAATTATTTTTATGAAGAATTAACATCTAAAAGCTGCTAGTAGACCGTGGGAAAATAATTTTTCTATTTTCTTGCTGCCATCTCGTGGCCAAAAGTAGGTATTGCAATTTCCATCATATGTAAGAGGGCCTGCCCATCAGAGTAATGTACATCCTGTGACATGTATTGACTATCAAGACAAACTGAAACACGGTGTATTAGGCTGTCAATGAGTACTGGACTAGGGTGAAAAACTGCCTGATAATCTACCTATTAACTAGAAGAGTACAAACTGGAGACGGATCCCCTAATACAGAGGGATTAACGTCTGTGCCACATCCAGAACCATTCAGTGTAGGAGTCTGGTGGTTCTACTGGATACTGACAAGTACCCAGCCCCTTTGTTCCCTCTGATAATCATCAGTCCTCCTCTGAATGCCTTCACCACTCTATTCCTGAATAGGTACACATTTAAATATGCTAGCAAGATCAAGGTATTGGGATAACTGTTAGGTTCGCTGTTCAGAGAGTTGCAGTGAAAACCATCATACACAGTGGCCCTTTCTGGATAAGATTACCTCCCTCTGATCTAACAGGTCAAGATCAAAGCAAGGTGCATTGCAATGTCTGACACCCAGCACACTACAGCATATAAAATACAGGTATCCATCGCCTTCCGCATTTGGAACCAGGACCACTTGTTGCAAGTCAATTTGGGCGTATCTCAAGTTATACGAGAGAGGCAAGACATTAAGGACAGTATACACAGTACTGAAATAATAATGTACATATTAAACCACAGCACTTAATAAACAGATACTGCACTTACATTTCACAAAAAAAAAATAAAGCACAGATTGCACTAAGAAATCAAAAGATGCATGTGCTAGCAAACAGTGGGAGCTGAGGAAGAAGCAGTGGTGAAATACTTTATTGTACAGTACAGTAAGTTTCTTTTTATAGAATGAAATAGCATACAGGGGGCGGCATGGTGGTGCAGTGGTTAGCACTGTTGCCTCACACCTCTGGGACCCGGGTTCGAGTCTCTGCCTGGGTCACATGGGTGTGGAGTTTGCATGTTCTCCCCGTGTCGTCGTGGGGTTTCCTCCGGGTACTCCGGTTTCCCCCCACAGTCCAAAAACATGCTGAGGCTAATTGGAGTTGCTGAATTGCCCGTAGGTGTGCATGTGTGAGTGAATGGTGTGTGAGTGTGAGCTGTGATGGGCTGGCCCCCCATCCTGGGTTCTTCCCTGCCTCGTGCCCATTGATTCCGGGATAGACTCCGGACCCCCTGTGACCCAGTAGGATAAGCGGTTTGGACAATGGATGGATGGATGGATGCTGAGGCTAACTGGAGTTACTAAATTGCCCGTAGGTATGCATGTATGAGTGAATAGTGTGTGAGTGTGCCCTGTGATGGGCTGGCTCCCCATCCTGGGTTGTTCCCTGCCTCGTGCCCATTGCTTCCGGGATAGGCTCCAGACCCCCCACGACCCAGTAGGATAAGCGGTTTGGACAATGGATGGATGGATGGAAACAGCATACAGATCTTATAAGCACCTGTACTGTGCTATCTGCTCATAGTAGCTGTCCATTGTAGATACATCACTGTATGCATACTGTATTAAGAGCTAGACAAGGGTCATTATATGGCTTGCAGTCCTGCTCATTTTCCTGCACGCGTTACACTAAGTGATGCACCCACTAATGTCCTCTTTTATCCACTTTCGGGCATCTCTTGATCAGTGTATATTATTTACTATGGACCTTGGACATACATGCGATTGAACACACACACACACTTACACTAATTACCTAATCATCCATCTGTGCAAGCAGGTAAACATTTACCATCTATGTAAGTATTGCACATTGCATAGAGAGTGTCCAATCTATATTAAAGGTGACTCAAAAGAAGTCAGACTTCAGTAAAGACTGTAAATTGGCAGCCATAACATAAGCCGTAAATAATTACCAAATGAGTCATCCCCTTTCGGAAACATTTATTGATATTCTTTCATAACACACAGACATGAGTTTTTTTTCAACTGTCAGCATCCTTCTCGATTGTCAGAAGCTCTGCGCTAGAGGGAGGTTTACTGGTCTTATACTCTTCTGGCACCTTGTGTGATTCCTGACTTGGGACATCAGTTTGGCTCCTTCTGTATGTGGTTTACATTGTATTTGTTCTTTAAAGTTGCCCCTTCAGAATTAGACAGTGTAACCAGCTTGCCACATATTGCCTGGATGACATAAGGTCCGGTAAAATCCGGTTCCGTTCTTCCTCCTTTCCGTCCCCGCTTCCTCATGTTGAACAGAAGCGCCTCATCTCCAACATGATAAACTGTGTTTTGGTACCTCTTTTGTATTCGTTTACCACATGCCTGCTTCTGTTTTTCCTGTTACTAGGAGATGTTTTCAGCTGTTGTTGCTTATTGTCTCAACTACTTTATTTTTTTCATCAAAAAACGTGCCGTAGCTTTTCTCATCGGGAAGAATAATTGTGGAAAGCTGAAGTGGAAAAACATTCATAGCAAATTATTATTATTCACAGATCATTATAAAGAGTCATTTTCTAAAAGCATTAAGAACAATGTAATTTGCTGTTTCAAGATATGTTTTTAAATAACTACTTGTCAGTCATAAGAAACTCTTCAACACACATGATCCGATCTTGCCACAAATCATTTTTAATCTCACTTTTGTTGCCAGCAGTTCAGACATTAATGGCTGTGTGTTGAGTTATTTTGAGGGGACATCAAATTTACACCATTATACAAGCTGTACACTGATTACTTTACATTCTATCAGAGTTTCATATCTTTAACGTTGTCCCTTGAAAAGATATAATAAAATATTTACAAAAATGTGTGGGGTGTACTCACTTTTGTGAGATACTGTATATTAAGGGATTGATTGTCAATAATATCAGTAATTCCTGATGTAATGTTAAAAGAATAGAGCCTGTCTCACACAGTTCTAAAACAACCTCAAAAACAGACTTACCATTTTATGTCATCATTCGTTTTCTCATCCAGGCCATTGGTTTGGGGATGATATGCAGCAGTGATCAACGGCAGAACAGGGGCTCTGAACGCAGTATGGATTAAAAAGGAATTAACCATCTCTCTCAATATAAAATTAGGATCATTTATTCTCTACAGAGGCCCCCATAGAATAGTGCATCCATCCCCTCACTCATGTTTAGACAGACGTAAGGCAACAGGCCAATGACATTCAGAACAGCAACAACATCAACAATTGTACAGCTAGTTTTAAAATTTAATAAAAAAGACAAACCAATTAGGTAATATTAATGAAATTATTAAAATGTGCAGATTAATAGTCAGAAATAATTTGCGATTTTAAGAGCGGAAAGGATACATTAAAACTCAATTACATTTATCCCTTAATAATAAAAAAAAGGTTTTTGAATTTTACATCATGATAAATGAGAACTATATGTGATTACTAATTACTGTTGACTAATTTCCTGTCTGGACGTTTCCCTCCTCATTGTTAAAAGTCATTATATGTCTGGGTGCCAGTCAGTGGAAGCACACAGACATGTTGGCCAGCTGTCATATTCATTCAGCACCAGCCCATCAAGTAGAGAATTCAGCACCACGGACAGTGACCTGTGTTACAATGACATCAGGTCATTGGCTCTAAATATTTTTCTAGAAATAACTAAATGGCTCTATTGTAGAAATTTCCAGCCAGAGTCTTGTGGTGCGTTCGTTTTTCTCTCGGAACTTGGAAATTCCAAATTGGGTGACATCACATCCAACAATCTCCCGTTCAAGCTAGCACAACTCGGAACAAACATGGCTGCCTCCATGAATACGCTGCTGTGTTGTTGCTTTATATTTTAGCAGTTATGGAGTAAGATTATTATTTCAGACAAATAAACAAGAAACAGGAACTAGTCAAACCACATTAAAAGCTTTATAAAGTATTTTAGTACATTCATAGCGATATTCTTTTTTCGAGAGGCAAACAAACTACAAACAAACCAAAAACACTAACAAGTCTGGTAAAAATCTGATATTGCATGTTAGGATACTGTTTACGGTCACAATATGGTATTCTCTAAATCGAACACGTGCAATTACATTAATAATTACTAATAATTATAAATAATAATAATAATAAATGGGCGGTATGGTCGTGCACTGGTTAGCACTGTTGCAGCACTGTTGCCTCACACCTCTGGGACCCAGGTTCAAATCTCCGCCTGGGTCACATGTGTGTGGAGTTTGCATGTTCTCCCATGTCGTCGTGGGGTTTCCTCCGGGTACTCCGGTTCCCCCCCACAGTCCAAAAACATGCTGAGGCTAATTGGACTTGCTAAATTGCCCGTAGGAATGCATGTGAGAGTGCATGGTGTGTGTGAGTGTGCCCTGCGATGGGCTGGCCCCCCATCCTGGGTTGTTCCCAGCCTCGTGCCCATTGCTTCCGGGATAGGCTCCGGACCCCCCGTGACCCAGTAGGATAAGCAGTTTGGAAAATGGATGGATGGGATAATAATAAATTTAACAAAATAAACATTTTTAAGGATTTGTAAAATAGAATTAATGTTGAGTGTGTAAGCCGCCATGTTGAAATTACGTCACAGGGGCAACTCGGACAAGAAGATTCTGTCAGACATTAACGTCATAAAAGAGGCGTTTCTAATGGGAAGTGATGTTTTTCGTGACGTTTTTGTCCGAGTTGGAGTGAAATAATCAAACGCAGCATGTGTTCCTATTTGAAGAGAATATTCTATTTTTATTCTAAGGAACTACAGAAAATCAGCTCTGCATGTGATCTCCCCTTTACTGCTCGAGCAGGGCCACGCACATCAACAAGTGTCAAGGCAGCAAGTGCATGCAAACAACTTCTCAGGACGGTTACAGTATAGGACCTTCAGAAAGAGCCAGACTGCGGCGTCATTCAGAGATTCCATTGTCTAAGGCTTGCACTAAAACATTACAGCATATTTAAACAAAGTAGCATGGCACCTGTGTCAGAATCCCTCCCTGCCTTGTTCTGTTCTCTCTTTGTTGTCCCCATTTAGCCAGCACATGTCACTGGCCATCCTGACTCCTCTTTTGATTGTGGGTTTTAAGGATATCAGTGGGTCTGTGTTTTCATAATTGTCCCCCAGGGCCACCATGCTGCTCAGCCCTTGATTCCAACTACAGTTGCAATCAGGTGGTTCTCAATCTACTAGGACTGTATAACAGGATTGGCCACCTGTTCTACCTTTACTCGTTCAGCCGCATTCATGAGTCTGGCCTATAGGTTATTCAAATTTTGTCCTGCCAAATTTACCGGACAGGAGGTGGACCACTGCAAATGAATGTGTGAATACTCCAATACCTACATCTTTACAAGTTACCTGAAGTGGTTTGGTAAATGATTGTGAGGTTGGAAGTCCTTCTTGATGTCTGTTTGCAGCTCATCCACCAGCAACTGCACGAGTTGTCGCTCCCAGAGGGAATCCCACTCTCGGTCCGCTGGAGGGTCCATCTCACTGTAGCTGGAGTATGTTTCCATCAGTCACTTGGCGGGGGCTCACAGAATTTACCAGGCTCCTGTTTAATCTGACGCACCTTAGTCCAGTCCATGCATCTGGGGAACTTCTCTGAAAATCTCTGGCAGATTCTTTGCAGCTATACTTGATATTGGGTACTTGCCGCAACTAAGTAATGGGTTGTTGAATCAAAGTCCCGTTCCATTCAAAAATAACCCCATTTTAGGGTTTTGTTAAACAACTGGTCTAATTTGGATGCAGAGGTTCTGCACGGAAGGCCCAGTCTCTGAAGGGCTGTGGCATAGCGAGGCCTGTTCTGCCTGGAATCCGGCAGGTCACTGGCAACATCCCCCCAACTCCTTCATCTATAAGGTCGGGAAACCAGAACGTTTACTCCCCCTTATGGATAAGGACATACCAACGTTGGGGCAACTCCTGCTGCCTGAGTCTTCAACCAAGTCCAAAACAAAAGTATACAATGTTAGGAAGGGTAATTCAATGGTATGAGACTGAAACTAGAAACTGTAAATCGGATGGAGTTAAATAGCAATACTGTGGAAGAGGCATGGGAATTTTTTTAAAAGCACATTGTTGCAAGTGCAAAAGAACTTCATACCCGTTTCCAGAAAAACTAAATCTAGGAAACTGCAACCAAGCTGGTGTCATGACCTGCTTGTACGATCCTCGTGTGTGCCACGCCCCTCATTAACCATGTGTGCTGCCCCGATTGTAACCAGCTGTTTTCTGTCAGTTTGAGTAGTCCTGTGTATTTAGTCCACATTCAAGTCTGTTTCCCCAGTCCTGTCATTGAAATCTCTCGCTGTTGGTACCTGTTTTCATCAATAAACCCTCATTCCCGACTCTCCGTTTCCCGGATCCTTGATTCCTCGCTTCCTGCCTGTTCGTCCAGCACGCGATGTCACAGGTGGTTTACTACGAAAATTAAGAATAAAGTCAGGAGCAAAAGGGCTTTCTTCCACAAATGGAAATTAACTAATGATTTCAAAATAAAGCAGGAGTATCTAAGTCTACAGGTTTAGTTAATAACAGTTATAAGGATGACGTTAAAAGTTTCTTCCAATATTTTAACTCCGAAAGAGCTCTAAAAGCTGAAAATCACTCATTTGCAGGATAGTAAGGGCCTTATAATTGAAATGAAATTGTTATAAATGAGTTTTAATGATTATTTTACAATGGCTGTTCACAGTAGAATAGCTTACCACCATTTAGTACAAATACAACGATGTCTATGACCAATATATGTATAACTGAGGCTGATGTGGTACAAAGCCTAGCTAAGCTCAAAATAAATAAATCGCAAGGCCCTGATGGCATCTTATCTATAGTTTTAAAAGAGATGAGGGGTATTATTAGCCAACCTTTAACTTTACTATTCCAGAAATCATTATCTGCTGGTGTGGTATCTTCTGATTGATGTTAGATCATGTCTCATGTCCAGAGAGGCTACAACAGGATCTGGATTTAATTAGCGACTGGGCTCATACGTGGCAGATGAAATTTAACATAGATAAATATAAGGTAATCCATGCAGGGAGCAGAAATATAGTAAATATAGTAAAGTACAGATATTTTATGGGTTCCACTGAAATAAAGGTAGCTGATTACGAGAAAGATCTCGGTGTGTATGTTGATACTTCCATGTCCCACTCTTGCCAGTGTGGGGGAAGCATTAAAAAAAGGCAAAAGGATGTTGGATTAAACTCCACACACCTAGAGATGTAAGTCAAGAGAAGTGATGCTACGATTATATAATTCCTTGTAAGATCCCACCTAGAATACTGTGTGCAGGTTTGGTCCACCATACCTTCAGAAGGACATTGCTGCCTTGGAAAAGGTGCAACGTAGGATGACTAGAATGATTCCTGCACTTAGAGGAATGTCTTATGAGGAGAGGTTCGCTGAGCTGAATCTGTTTAGCCTCAAGCAAAGGAGACTATGGGGGGACATGATCCAGGTATATAAGATTCTAACAGGTCGGGATGCTGTTCAGCCAAATGACCATTTCAATATTAATTTAAAATACTAGAACTCGTGGCCATAGTGGAAATTAGCTGGAGAACATTTAAAAATGAATCTGAGGAAGCACTTCAATTCAATTCAATTTTATTTATATAGCGCTTTTAACGACATGCATTGTCACAAAGCACTTTACATTTAACCGGCCAGAACCCCACCAAGCAAGCCTGAGGCGACAGTGGCAAGGAAACTCCCTCTAGCAGGAAGAAACCTAGAGTGGAACCTAGACTCAGAAGGGGACCCCATCCTCCTCTGGGCGACCAAGGAGCATGAAACTGCATTTACATTGACATTCATTAGAGTTCATATAGTTATAAAGTCCCAGTTGGTTTCATGTAGTTATATCCAGGAGTCCAGGTGCGGGTTCACACGGTGTAGTCGGCTCGGTATCAGCTCGAAAAAGAGAAGATGGAGAAGAGTTATTGCCCTACACCTAACCGGCAGGACTAAAGCAACTATGACAGCCTGCCTAAAAGAGTGACCTGGAAGGGAAGCACAGGCATGAGGGTTTACAGAGGTTTTGGCGTCAAGCCACCTCCCATCCACAGCTTAAGTGATCGGCGAGAGTGGCAGGACGACAGCACCAATCCCCCCTTTCCCCTTCAATCTCAAATAACTATGAACCTCCAGATTTCCCATTCACCTTAGAAAAGAAGATTTAAACTATCCAAAAGACTGGCGAAAGAGGTACATCTTAAGCCTTGACTTAAAAGCAGAGATTGTGTCTGAGTTCCGAACACTAATAGGAAGTTTATTCCATAGCTGTGGTGCTTTATGAGCAAATGCTCTTCCCCCAAAGGTAATGTTCTTTATTCTGGGTACGGATAGAATACCTCCATCTCGTCATCTAAGTGTATGATTCGGAACGCAAATGAGGTCACTCACATACTGCGGTGCAATAAGAGCAGTGTTTTGTAGTCAACACGAAATCTAACTGGCAGCCAGTGCAGTGAAGATAAAATTGGGGTAATATGATTATATGTTTTAGTTTAACTATTGCTAGTAGCGGTTCAATCAATGCTGGGAGCATCGCTGAATAATTTTGATGGAACAGGTTCTAGCATACAAGTAGATGAATTTGAAGATAAAATTAAGTACATCAGTTCTGACTGGTTAACCAATATTCAATATTCAAAATGTTCTGTTTAATTGAGCATATTTTTGGTCAAAAAGTTTCATAAAGTCGTCACTGGAAAATAACCAGTGGTCTGGTTATTAGTCAGCTTGGACACCATAGTAAATAGGAATCTAGGATTATTTTTGTTTATTTCAATTAGTTCTGATAGATACTAGATGATTTGGCGGCACTAAGAGCCTTTTTGTAGCTACCCATAGCCTCTTTCCATGCTAGTTCGAACACCACTAGTTTAGTATGATGCCACTTACATTCTGTAAGGACATAAAACTTATAGGTCCTGCAGGCCCCAACTCTGATCAGCCTGCATCAGTCTATTTCAGAGCTCCGCTGGCCCAGGCAAGACTGGACTCAACTCGTCAAACCACCCCTTTTAAGGAAGGCAAAGGCCTGCCGGCTCCTGAGAGACTGGATAGGAATAACTGGAGCAGCACAGAAAAAGCAAGACCTTTCACCCCCGGAGTGACCAGAGTTCCACAATCAATCCACAGCAACAACAGCTGTCAGCCTCCAGACACAGACACCTTTTCCACTATAAACAGGATAACTCAGCACACATAGATGTTAGGGACAAATACACGCATGTTTGGTCTCGTTTGAATAGGCATGAGACGAGGAGTATTATACTCTCAGATTTAAGGCAGTATAGCTTTTCCTAAGAGAAATACAGAAACTTCGGCTCAACCCACCAAACTGAGAGAGATTCTCTCATGGTAGAACAAGGGAATTACAACCACCCCCTAAAGTGATCTGATTGGCTGGGGACTTGAGAACCAAGGTCAGCAATGCCCCTAAAATTAACCATTGACCGAAATTAGTCAGTCTTCAGAAACATGCCATCACCTGGTCTGGATACTTAAGGAAGGGCTTCAGAAGTAGTCGGGGAGTCACTCTGTAATCAGAGCTCCCGCAGAGAACTGGGTGAAAGTCTATCTGTAGTCAGATACTTTCCACAGAACTTTGTTCACTCTCAGCTGAGGAATGTGAATACATGATATGAAGACAACTGGATCACAACTGGATCACGGGGGAATCATAAGCAGGGAAGAACACACAGGCAAACAGCAGCAGCAACATTAAAGGCAGGACTGAGAAGCACATTTATACAAGGCTAAGCAGGGAGCAAACTAGAGGCACCTGAAATGAGTAACACAAGGGCAGGAAGGAGAGGTAAAACAAACGCGGAACAGGCATGGCACGTTATACCACACTAGGGAGGAAACGGGAGGTTCAGGAGGGCAGGGTGTGGCAGGGATCCGTTTCAAAATTTAATTTTGGCTTGTACAAACCTTGGTAAAAGCTGCAAAAGATCGATCAACCACTTTCTGAGCTATTGTCTTAACAAACAAAGCATCTGTTGGGGTGGCGGTGTCTGGGGAATACCATGTGTAATACACCTTGTGAAGATTTATATGTAAAACAAAATATTTTTTGATTCTATCACACATATAGAAATTATCCATCCATCCATTTTCCAAACCGCTTATCCTATTGGGTCGCGGGGGGTCCGGAGCCTATCCCAGAATCAATGGGCACGAGGCAGGGAACAACCCAGGATGGGGGGCCAGCCCATCGCAGGGCACACTCACACACCATCCACTCACACACACACACCTACGGGCAATTCAGCAACTCCAATTAGCCCCAGCATGTTTTTGGACTGTGGGGGGAAACCGGAGTACCCAGAGGAAACCCCACAACGACATGGGGAGAACATGCAAACTCCACACACATGTGACCCAGGCGGAGACACGAACCCGGGTCCCAGAGGTGTGAGGCGACAGTGCTAACCACTGCACCACCATGCCGCCCCTTATAGAAATTATTCTAGGTTTAAATAGTAATTTAGCTGAGTAACTAGGCTGAAATTCTAGATAGTTGCAATTTTAAGAATTATTACTATTATTCACAGCTTTTAAGCATGCAGTTGGATGACGGATGGATGGATATTCAGCCACCAGAAATGCCAATTGTTGTTAAGAGGATCAAAGTCTGCAAAGTAGTATGCAGGGTTTAAGGCCAGAACACAGCATACTCTCCGACAGAAAGCATAAAGTTCACTGGGGGAATTTCTGTGGCCACTGCCTGAACAGCATGTGTGGAGAATGTTTATGAGGGTCGAGCCATGCAGAGCTGCTGGCCCTGGCATGTAATGATGAATCACAAATCAGTTAAAAATCGGTGCAAATGCATGAAGATTTAAACCGGCTGATGTGGAAAATGAATCACTATTGTAGGAGTACTTCACAGTACTTTAACAGAAAAACTGGTGTAATATTACATTTGATTTCACAATGTGAGTTTGACGTCAGATGTCACTGCGTATCACGTCGACATCGTACGTCAGTTTTTGGTTTTGAGCGAACGCGAGATGATGAATGAATTTGAAACTGAGGACGGCACAGTGGTTAGTGCTGGCTTCGGTCCAGGGCCCTTTCTGTGTGGAGTTCGCATGCTCTCCCCGTTTTCGCCGGGGACTCCAGGTTCCTCCCACGGTCCAAAAGCATGCAGGATAGGTTGACTGGTGAGTCTAAATTGGCCCTGTAGTTGTGTGAGTGTGTGCGACCTGCGGTGTGTAGGTGACTGCCTGGGCTTGGTTCCTGTCTGCGCCCCTTGTTCCCGGGATAGGCTCCGGTCTCCCCCGCGATCTCAGTTGGGATTAAGTGGTTTCAGAAAATGGATGGATGGACGCACCGCCCGATCTTCAATTGGCGGTGTGGCAGCATATTAGCTTTCCGGTAATCACAAACGAGGAGGAAACAGCGAGAAAAGCACAGACAAGACATAAACTGCATGCAAACATTGTAATAGACTGATAACATACACAAACAGGTCCACTGGCACCACCGTGAGCTGAGTGAAGATTATTAAAAGGGCAAAGCACGCTAAAAAGCTGCACATGCAAACCTTAGCTTATTTATTTGATTTATTTTTTTTTATTTACTTATTTTGATTTGGGATTTTTTTCAACAGTATTTTATTCAAATTCAGTTGCACTGTTCACAACAGTGTCAACAGTTCAGAAAGATAAATATAAGAATATTTTTGAATATATTTGTCTGCAGCTCATTCTGCAAAAAATGAGAAAATTGTATCGTGAACTCAGAATCGTGAATCGTATCAAATGGTGAGTTGAATGTATCGTTACATCCCTAGTTCTTACAGTAGTACTATGGTATGGTGGAGCCACATGACAGGAAGGCAGTACATTGCGAAGTCTGTTAAGAACATCATTCGCACTGAACTGCCCTCCATTGACCAGCTGTACTTTAACTGCCACAGTAACAAGGTTCAGTCTATAATCCAGGACTCTGACCACCATCCACAAACACTGACTAGCAGATTCATGAACAGCTTCATTCGCCAAACAATTCAAACCTGCAGCTTTTGCATCCCCTGTAACAGTCATTTCCACGGCAGCTGCACTGTACAGCTGTTACTGCACTTTATCCACCACTGACCACGTATCATCCAGTTTTGTCCTGCTTTGTATCGCACTGTTTCTGCACCATGTTGTCTTGTACTCCCTTGTGTTGTTATGCACCATCTGTGTTGTTCTGAGCAGTGCCATGATGCAATATTACAAAAAGATCTTGAGGAAATGCAGAGTTCTGGAGGAGATTCTCACAGATCATGGCATGTGTTTATACTGAAGAAACTGTACAAATTGCTAGACATAAAACACAGGACTGGCAACTGTGGTACGTTTTAACACCTTGATAAAAAACTTAAAATCCATAGTAAGTAGGACAACCTCATAGAACCTTTACTAGTCATTGTTCAGAAGATTAACACGGATTAAAAACCATTACTATGAAAGCACGCTAATCAGTTAAGTTGATTATGTGGAGAGAGAGAAAAAAAACTGTCTTTGAAAAAGATCAACCATAGAACGAAGCTGCAGCATTGACACCCCCTAGTGGTGATTTGAAGATAGTTCTGTCTGTAGCAGCTAAGCAGTAGATTTGGCGTCAGGTGCCATGACAAACTCAGTGCTGCTCGGTTTGAACGGCAGAAGCACAAAAATAAAGGGGGCATCTACTGCACGCCCCCCACCCTTGAAAATGGTACAAATTATCATGCAACAGTTTTCTTAAGTAAGTCTTTTTGGGCGTCTGCAGAAACCTCCACGATGCGATTGCCCTGATTAAGAAGTGCGCAGCGGATACAATTTGGGATGCATCGTTCATCCGATTTATTAATATATAATTATTAGTATGTCTATATTATTTTAGAAACGTTACTTGACGAATATTTTTCATTGAGATTGATTCCCCGTTTAAAATTTTGGTGACACTTCATATTTTTTAAGAGAGACAGACAATTTGACGCATGCAATTTGCAGAAATATGTTGTGCCGCTATAAAGTACACAGGCAGCATGACAAACATAAGTACTCACTGAAGCCACGACATACGCCCGGCTGGCCCCAGCGGTACCCCTAAGAAGAAGGCTTTTTTCACAACCCACGACCATCACGAGGGCAAAAAAAACTGAATAGCCTAGAATTTAGTTAATTACAAGGCACATATTTATTGGAGCAAGAGCTCTAACATAAAACTACCTTGTAATTATAAAGTATTATGGCTGTGAACAATGTACAAACAGGCACAGAAAGTAAAATACTCCAAAAATGCAAAGAACCTAAATATTTTTGTTTCCACCGATTCACTCTTGATGTGTTAGGAGTCACAGTTCAGTAGCCTATTCTTCAGTATCTGCATTTAAGACCACCAACTGCTCTTTCTCCTCCTTCGCTCGTCGGCTCAGAGTATTGGACTTGGTAAGTAATGTTGCCCTTTTGGTTCCAGCAGCACTCTCTGCTTCCTCTGCCATGTGCTCAGCATCCTTTTGTAAACTCTCACATACACTTTCCAGTGAGACTCTCTTCCTCTTGAGTTCCTCAAGTTTTCTTTTTTGCTTTTCGCTCATCTTTCACCTTTGGTCAGAGGCGCTTTGGTTGCTCCCCCACACACTCTGACATGGTCGCATATAAGCCTCTGTGCAACAACTGTTTCCTCTGATAAGTTGCAGGTCTCCACCTCTATTCGTTCCACTTCGGCTTGCCCATAGGACAGCAGCAGCAAGTTCTTGCAGAACATCCAGAGGTCAGGATAAGGCCCACTAACTTTTTGATGTAAAAAGACATCAACTTTGGATGGTGCTGAAGGAATGAAGGATATAAAATCCAAGCCTTTTGCCTCATTGTGCAGGTGATTATCAGACTGCTGGGATATTGCATCACCTGTAATTACATTAATTACAGTAGATTAGATGCAGATCAACAATGTCAATACACAGAATCACATGTAGAATAGGAAAGTGATTTATAACCCAATTTTCCTATGATACCATAAATGTGCAATCATTTTAATTTAATCTTGAGATATCTCTAGGCTCATCAAAGAAAATATAACTGGGCTGATGCTTCTTTTCAAACACCAAGAGTCGGTCTTCTAAATACTGCTAAAATCTACGTGTTAACACTATTCAGTTCAGGGACGGATTATGGGTTGTGTGGGCCCCTGGGTAAAACGTTCGCGAGGCCCCCCCCCACCACCACCACCTGCACCACCACCACAACCACCACAAGTCAAGGGCCCTTGGCAGCCAAACACCCTCCCTATAGGGTCAGGGGACCTTGTAGGCAGAGGATCAAAGAATGTAGGCCCTCTAAAATAGACAAACGAAAATACATTGCTGATAAGCGTTGCAAATTGTTTTGGGCTTGGGGCCCACGGGCCCCCTGCACCCCAAGGGCCCCTGGGCAGCGGCCCCGCTAACCCGGTTTGTAATCCGTCCCTGATTCAGTTAGATGTGAAAAAAGAAAAGCATAATTTAAAAATAATATTCTGAACTATCCTATTCTTATCCTATGATTTACCAGCAGATATCCTGCCTGCCAACCGATTCTCCTGCGCAAACTTCTGCATGAGATTTCTCCTTTTCTGCTGGCAGTTATCTGGCTGGTGTGCATTTTGTTTGGGTCCAAGCACGTCATCTCATGTACAATCGAGTACTTCAGAGGGCATTTATCCAAGGCCTTTTTGCACATTTTTGAGAGCACAATCTGGCAATTTTTTTTAATCTGAAGGACACCAAGGTCACTTCCACTGCCTTTGGCTCCTGACTGTCTCTGACAAAAAGATGGTTTGTCAAATTTCCAGAATCTTTCTGCACACTCAGCCCAAGGTTAACACTACCTCAGCTGTACATATCAAACCAGCTCAAACTCCATGTTATTCACATATTTTTTACTTCACAATTGTTTGATACATTTGTATGTAAAGATACCAGTGAATTCACAGAAGTCCCACCTTGATGACAGCCATTCCTATATCCACCTCCTTTGGACTGAGCCAGAGTTTTTGCCTGTACAACAGCTGTACATGTTGCTACACAACACTTAAACATTCTATTTCCTCAATGAACTATTTTTTTTGCAGCAAAAGCCATGAAGCAGCAATAAAATCTTTAAAATATGCTTACCAATAAATATGGTTCTCCCATTTAAACACATGTAAAGATAAACCATGGATATTTAAAAATCATGGGTTCGTTAATGAGTTTAAATGTTATTGAATGGCTTACCTTAAACTTCTCCAGTAAGTCTTCAGCGGTGGAGTGGCTCATGTACTGTGATCCCAGAACCAGGACTGCACTCGAGAGCCATTCTCATAATTCACCCAATACCTGACATGCACATCCAGTTGTTTTCTTTTGATGGTCCTGTTCATACTTACGTCAAACATGACAACGAAGCTCCCTTTTAATATATGGAGCGAGTCCAAATCGCGCAAGAAAAGCGGTTTTATCTTTACCACAAGTGACCCTGCGAGTCAGGGAACATCACCCTGGAGACGGTGTGAATGTCATCATTGGACGTATAGGAGTGATGTCGGCAAACCGTTTGCAAAGCCCATAGCACTTCTGCTTTCAGTGTGGGTTGAGGAGGATGTACTGAAGGCATTATTTGTCATGGGATCCGGAGACACTGCCAAAACGGGTGTAGGCCTATCTTTAGAGGTTGTACTTATCTCCACTGAATAAACATAAATCTGGGCTTATTCTATACTGAACAAAAATATAAACGCAACACTCTTGTTTCTGCTCCCATTTTTCATGAGATGGACTTAAAGACCTACAATTCATTCCAGATACACAATATTACCATTTCTCTCAAACATTTCTCACAAATCAGTCTAAATGTGTGATAGTGAGCACTTCTGCTTTGCTGAGATAATCCATCCCACCTCACAGGTGTGCCACATCAAGATGCTGATCTGACATCATGGGTAGTGCACAGGTGTACCTTATACTGCCCACAATAAAAGGCCACCCTGGAATGTGCAGTTTTTTGCTTTATTGGGGGTCTGGGGACTCAGAACCGGTCAGTATCTGGTGTGACCACCATTTGCCTCATGCAATGCAACACATCTTCTTCGCATAGAGTTTATCAGATTGTCAATTGTGGCCTGTGGAATGTTGGTCCACTCCTCTTCAATGGCTGTGCGAAGTTGTTGGATATTAGTGGGAACTGGTACACGCTGTCGTATACGCCGGTCAAGCACATCCCAAACAAGAGCAGCTGACCTGAGAAATAAGAAATAAGCTAAGCTGGAAACCTGGACCCTCCGACCAAGAATGCGTGAAGTACCCTCAGAAGGTCTACTAGAAGATGTACGTAGAAGACTACTACAGATCAGCTGATCTACACCACAGCAACAGTGATCCTTGAGCTGGAGCCGGACCGTCTTTGAAGACTCCGTAAATCTCCGTATAATAATATATATCTACGGGAACGAGAAAGGAGAAAGCAGAGAACAAGAACAAGATTTGTAAATGTAAGATTTGAAGGACCCCCGGCATGAAAAATAGAATAGTTCTCGTCATTAGTGAACATGTGTCTCGTCATTGTGTATCATGGACAGTAAGAGGACAGATAAGTGTTGTTATTATAACGTCTAAAAAGTCTGTCGATAAATCAATAAGAAAATAAATGAAGTCGTTTTCGCGAACACGCGAACAGGGGCCGGACCGACTGTAGGGGGCGTGGCCAGAGACAGCCATAGCTGTTAAGTCTCCCGTTTTGGCCGGGAAACTACCGTATTTTACTTCTCTTTCCCGCCGTCCTCCCGTATTAGTATTTTCCCGTAAATCTCCCTTATATTATATAGTTGCTGGATAGTGTAGTGGTAAGATCGCCGCCTTTCACACGGGAGACCGGGGTTCGAATCCCGGTTGTGGCCAAAAATATATTTATATTATATTTTATATATTTATATTTATATTTATATTATATTTTATATAATTTATATTATTTTATATTTCCTGTCTTAAAATGTAAGGGATACTGGAGCCTGGTTGCGGTGGTGGGATGGCTCACGGCGGGTGCCGGAAAATTTCCTTTATTTTCAAATCCAAACCTTGACAGGTATGCTGCTGTTCCAAATCATGGGTGCATGTTACAAGTGCGGAACATATTTTAACTTAGTACTAACTTAGCATCATATTTGATCTGATAGCTGTCAAGTCTCCCGTTTTGGCCGGGAAACTACCGTATTTTACTTCTCTTTCCCGCCGTCCTCCCGTATTAGTATTTTCCCGTAAATCTCCCTTATATTATATATATATATATATTATATTATATAGTTGCTGGATAGTGTAGTGGTAAGATCGCCGCCTTTCACACGGGAGACCGGGGTTCGAATCCCGGTTGTGGCCAGAAACAACTGCTATCACAACTAGAGATTGATGAGGTACAACACGATTGCTACGACAAGGGGGAGCCAGGACGACAGGTCAGGGGGGAGATATCATCATCCCCACATTCCGAGATTGGGTACCAAGCCCCATATATATTAGTAGGCTGAATACAAGAGCAGCTGACCTACACCACAGCCACAGTGAGCTGGAGCCGGACCGTCTTTGAAGACTCCGTAAATCTCCGTATATCTACGGGAACGAGAAAGCAGAGAACAAGAACAAGATTTGTAAATGTAAGATTTGAAGGACCCGGCATGAAAAATAGAATAGTTCTCGTCATGTGTCTCGTCATTGTGTATCATGGACAGTAAGATCAATAGAGTGTTGTTATTATAACGTCTAAAAAGTATGATGGTCTGTCGATAAATCAATCAGATAAATAATGAAGTCGTTTTCGCGAACACGCTGGAAAAGCCAGGGGCCGGACCGACTGTAGGGGGCGTGGCCAGAGACAGCCATCTCAGGCTGTCAAGTCTCCCGTTTTGGCCGGGAAACTACCGTATTTTACTTCTCTTTCCCGCCGTCCTCCCGTATTAGTATTTTCCCGTAAATCTCCCTTATATTATATAGTTGCTGGATAGTGTAGTGGTAAGATCGCCGCCTTTCACACGGGAGACCGGGGTTCGAATCCCGGTTGTGGCCAAAAATATATTTTATATATTTTATATATTTTATATATTTATATTTATATTTATATTATATTTTATATAATTTATATTATTTTATATTTCCTGTCTTAAAATGTAAGGGATACTGGAGCCTGGTTGCGGTGGTGGGATGGCTCACGGCGGGTGCCGGAAAATTTCCTTTATTTTCAAATCCAAACCTTGACAGGTATGCTGCTGTTCCAAATCATGGGTGCATGTTACACCCATGGGGTTTTCAAGGTGGAATTACGGGTCGATAATTTTAAGGATCAGGTTGTAAACCTCCCTGGTGTTGCTTTAATATGTTTTATCTGAGGTTGTATCGTGTATTATCAAGCCAGCCGGCTTAGTGGCCTCGGGAGCGGGGTTTAGTGGGAGCAGCTGGCTAGTTTTATTTTCTTTTTTGTTTGTGTCTTTTTCTTTGTTGTATGTATATTTTGGGTTCATTATTAGGCAGGCTGGGCCTTTTGGCACCTGTAGTCTGGGTGCTGGATTGCCCATAGGGGTCTTTTTTATTGCTGTGATTTGCTGTGTCATTCACTAGTGTGATTTGTGCTGGATGTGTTTTTAAGGTTGTGCTGTGGCGTGTACCTGAGCAAACTTTGGGCAACCTGTTCTCTTGTTGGCTTTATTGACAAAGGGTGGATTAGTCTAATTACGGCCTGCTACAAATAGCTGCATATAACGTATAAAAAAAATCACCTTATGGGTGCTCCGTAGGGTAGCAAGATCTTGAGTTTTTTTTACAGTACTCGGGTACGTTTTAAAATTTTCGACCAATCAGCAAACATTATTCTGACAGCATAGCTGGGAAACCAATGAAAAGTGAGTGCAACGTTCTAGAACTTGACTTCGGGTTGACGCTCCCTATAAAAGAGCTGGGTACTGCTTCAAGGCGTTCAGTTGGCGCTACCTCCTGATAGAGTAGCACTGTACGGCTCTTGTTCCGTAAAACAACATCAAAAGGATGAAAAAAAAAACAATATTTAAAGAAGACGAAAAAAATCAATTTTTAAAGAAGACGAAAAAAACATCGTCTAAAAAAATAAGCCAAAAAAATAATATCCGAAGAAGGAAAAACATGCAAAGTAAAAAAAAACAAACAAAAATAAAAAACAATATCCAAAGAAGAAGGAAAAAAACATCCAAAGGGAGAAAAGAAGAACTGAAGGGCCAACGAGGTAGGAGGAAATACAAATTTCGTTTCAGCACCGTTGGAGTGCCAAGCCGTGAAAAGCATTTGGCCAGAAGACAAGGTAAGTGTTGTATCTGTTATTTTAAAACAGCGCTTTTCAAAATGCTGCTTTATAATCGTTTGAGATCGTTAGCCAGTGTGACAGCTGAAGGCTTTTTGAGTTTACCAACATAAAGTTTTATTTCTGTATTAGGACATTGTCAGGAACAATGATGTGTTCATCGCTATGATGTGGTCAAAAAGCGATGCATTGAATCTTAGAAACATTTGTGATTTTTCAAACGATGCTTTTCCTTTTATTTAATCAGTAAAATTTCCATCGGTTTTATATAGTGCCCCTTGAAATATGTCTTTAGCTCATTTTCCGGGCATTTTACTAGAATGCATCCTGAGAAATACACAAGCTCTGCTGCATTTCCGTGCCTCGATGTTTAGTGCCGAGTATAATTGTTGCAGTTGCCTTTTATATATTCCATGAGACCTGTTGGTACCAAGAGAAGTGTGAGACTGTCAGGGTGAATTTATCATACAATCGCACGCATAAATACCTGAGGGTTGCCAGTCCTTTTGCGTTGTTACAGGAGGACTAGAGCTGACGAGTGTGTTTCTACACACTATCAAGGGCATTGTAGTACAGTTTTCTCAGGTGGGAGAATGCTGCCGATCTCCTATTTGACAATACAGCCCTTGATATATTAGAATATTACAGAACTAGAAGCCTTTTGCAAGGAAGAATGTGAGAAAATCCCAAGTACAAGAACTGAAAGCCTTTCAGCTGGCTATAAGAAGCGCTTGTAAGCTGTGATATCTGGCAGAGGAGGTGTTACTAAGTACTGATTACGTAGGGTGCCCAAACTTTTGCAGAGTGCCATAATAATGTTTTTATTTTGTAATTTTGTTCAATTTATGGCATAAAAAGTAACTATTCATCAATGTTTGCTGAAAATATTGTGTATTTTTCCCCCAGTTCCTAAAGAGACTGTATTAACTGATATTGTTGCTTTTGTAATTGAAAAGATGTTATTTGTCAAGGGGTGCCAAACCTTTGCATAAGACTGTACACAGTGTGTGTATGTGTTTATGTGAGTGTGTGTGTATATATATATATGTGTGTGTGTGTATATATTTCTGTATATGCATGTGTATATATATATTTATATATAGTTCACACACATTCAAACTTATTTGAATACACATTCAAAATTATTTTTATTATTATTATTTTCGTTTTTTTTTTTTTTTGTGTTTTAAAATTTTTTATTTTTGCAATGGAAATAAAAATAAAGCAGTCCTCCGTAGAGGAGGGGTGGTGGAGGGAATATATATATATATATACATATATATAAAATAATTGTCACACAACTGGGGTGACATGCCTATCCTGCTCACCCAATTTTAGTGCACTTTAGTTATGCATAATGACCTTCTAGTCTCGATACACCCATATATATATATGTATATATATATATAGTTTTTTTTGTTTTTTTTTTTGCAATAGACAATAAAAATAACGCAGTTCTCCATAAAGGAGGGATGGTGGATGGAATATATATATACATATATATAAAATAATTGTCACACAACCTGGGTGACATGCCTTGCCTGCTCACCCAGTTTTAGTGCACCTTAGTTATTCATAATGACCATCTAGTCTCGATACACCCATAAATATATATGTATATATATATAGTTTTTTTTGTTTTTTTTTTGCAATAGACAATAAAAATAACGCAGTTCTCCATAAAGGAGGGATGGTGGATGGAATATATATATATATATATACATTTATATAAAATAATTGTCACACAACCTGGGTGACATGCCTTGCCTGCTCACCCAATTTTAGTGCACTTTAGTTATCCATAATGACCATCTAGTCTCGATACACCCATGAATATATATGTATATATATATATATATATATATATATATATATATATATATATATATATATATATATAGTTTTTCTGTTTTTTTTTTGCAATAGACAATAAAAATAACGCAGTTCTCCATAAAGGAGGGATGGTGGATGGAATATGTATATGCATATATATAAAATAATTGTCACACAACCTGGGTGACATGCCTTGCCTGCTCACCCAATTTTAGTGCACCTCAGTTATCCATACTGACCATCTAGTCTCGACACACCCATATATATATATATATATATATATATATATGTATATATATAGATATTTTTTCTTTTTCTTGTGTTTTTTTTTCGCAATGGATATTAAAAATAAAGCAGTCCTCCGTAAAGGAGGGGTGGTGGAGGGAATATATATATACATTTATATAAAATAATTGTCACACAACTGGGGTGACATGCCTTGCCTGCTCACCCAATTTTAGTGCACCTTAGTTATCCATAATGACCAACTAGTCTCGATACACCCATAAATATATATGTGTATATATATATATATATATAGTTTTTTTGTGTTTTTTTTTGCAATAGACAATAAAAATAACGCAGTTCTCCATAAAGGAGGGATAGTGGATGGAATATATATATACATATATATAAAATAATTGTCACACAACCTGGGTGACATGCCTTGCCTGCTCACCCAATTTTAGTGCACCTTAGTTATCCATACTGACCATCTAGTCTCGATACACCCATATATATATATATATATATATATATGTACATATATATAGTTTTTTTATTAGCAATAGAAAAGAAAAATAACGCAGTTCTCCGTAAAGGAGGGATGGTGGATGGAATATATACATACATATATATAAAATAATTGTCACACAACCTGGGTGACATGCCTTGCCTGCTCACCCAATTTTAGTGCAACTTAGTTATCCATAATGACCAACTAGTCTCGATACACCCATAAATATATATGTATATATATATATATATATATAGTTTTTTTATTTTTTTCGTAATGGACAATAAAAATAACGCAGTTCTCCGTAAAGGAGGGATGGTGGATGGAATATATATATACATATATACATTTATATAAAATAATTGTCACACAACCTGGGTGACATGCCTTGCCTGCTCACCCAGTTTTAGTGCACCTTAGTTATCCATACTGACCATCTAGTCTCGATACACCCATAAATATATATACTGAACAAAAATATAAACGCAACACTTTTTGCCTGTACAACAGCTGTACATGTTGCTACACAACACTTAAACATTCTATTTCCTCAATGAACTATTTTTTTTGCAGCAAAAGCCATGAAGCAGCAATAAAATCTTTAAAATATGCTTACCAATAAATATGGTTCTCCCATTTAAACACATGTAAAGATAAACCATGGATATTTAAAAATCATGGGTTCGTTAATGAGTTTAAATGTTATTGAATGGCTTACCTTAAACTTCTCCAGTAAGTCTTCAGCGGTGGAGTGGCTCATGTACTGTGATCCCAGAACCAGGACTGCACTCGAGAGCCATTCTCATAATTCACCCAATACCTGACATGCACATCCAGTTGTTTTCTTTTGATGGTCCTGTTCATACTTACGTCAAACATGACAACGAAGCTCCCTTTTAATATATGGAGCGAGTCCAAATCGCGCAAGAAAAGTGGTTTTATCTTTACCACAAGTGACCCTGCGAGTCAGGGAACATCACCCTGGAGACGGTGTGAATGTCATCATTGGACGTATAGGAGTGATGTCGGCAAACCGTTTGCAAAGCCCATAGCACTTCTGCTTTCAGTGTGGGTTGAGGAGGATGTACTGAAGGCATTATTTGTCATGGGATCCGGAGACACTGCCAAAACGGGTGTAGGCCTATCTTTAGAGGTTGTACTTATCTCCACTGAATAAACATAAATCTGGGCTTATTCTATACTGAACAAAAATATAAACGCAACACTCTTGTTTCTGCTCCCATTTTTCATGAGATGGACTTAAAGACCTACAATTCATTCCAGATACACAATATTACCATTTCTCTCAAACATTTCTCACAAATCAGTCTAAATGTGTGATAGTGAGCACTTCTGCTTTGCTGAGATAATCCATCCCACCTCACAGGTGTGCCACATCAAGATGCTGATCTGACATCATGGGTAGTGCACAGGTGTACCTTATACTGCCCACAATAAAAGGCCACCCTGGAATGTGCAGTTTTTTGCTTTATTGGGGGTCTGGGGACTCAGAACCGGTCAGTATCTGGTGTGACCACCATTTGCCTCATACAATGCAACACATCTTCTTCGCATAGAGTTTATCAGATTGTCAATTGTGGCCTGTGGAATGTTGGTCCACTCCTCTTCAATGGCTGTGCGAAGTTGTTGGATATTAGTGGGAACTGGTACACGCTGTCGTATACGCCGGTCAAGCACATCCCAAACATGCTCAACGGGTGACATGTCCGGTGAGTATGCTGGCCATGCAAGAACTGGGACATTTTCAGCTTCCAAGAACTGTGTACAGATCCTTGCAACATGGGGCCGTGCATCATCTGTCTGAGTGGCTGGTCTCAGACGATCTTGGAGGTGAACCTGCTGGATGTGGAGGTCCTGGGCTGGTGTGGTTACACGTGGTCTGCGGTTGTGAGGCCGGTTGGATGTACTGCCATATTCTCTGAAACGCCTTTGGAGACGGCTTATGGTTGAGAAATGAACATTCAATGCACGAGCAACAGATCTGGTTGACATTCCTGCTGTCAGCATGCCAATTGCACGCTCCCTCAATGCTTGTGGCATCTGTGGCATTTTGCTGTGAGACAAAACTGCACATTCCAGGGTGGCCTTTTATTGTGGGCAGTATAAGGTACACCTGTGCACTACCCATGATGTCAGATCAGCATCTTGATGTGGCACACCTGTGAGGTGGGATGGATTATCTCAGCAAAGCAGAAGTGCTCACTATCACACATTTAGACTGATTTGTGAGAAATGTTTGAGAGAAATGGTAATATTGTGTATCTGGAATGAATTGTAGATCTTTAAGTCCATCTCATGAAAAATGGGAGCAAAAACAAAAGTGTTGCGTTTATATTTTTGTTCAGTGTATGTATATGTATACATATAGTTTTTTTTGTGTTTGTGAAAACGGGTCTTTAATCGGGGAAACGGAGCGGGTAGAGCAGGACGGAACGCAGGCATTGACAAACTACAATGACGGACAGGGCAAACAGGTAAGACCAGGACTTAAAATAGGTCATGACTAATCAAAGTAATCGGGCAAAGCAGGAGACGATCAGGGAAGCACACGTGGGTAATCAGGGGGCGTGGCACACACGAGGAGCGGACAAGCCGGGCATATATGTATATCTATATAAAACCTCATTAATGAGGGACAGGGAACAGAACGGACAGACAGAACTGGCACAGGGGAAGGAGCCAGGACAAGACTTGACATAAGACAGGAAAGGCAGAGAAACAGATCAGAAAGGGGGACACGGAGGGAACAGGCAGGACAAAAGGACCGGGAGTGAACGAAGGGAACATCGGGGAAAGAGGAGCAGAAGCCAGAGGGACGAGGGACAAAGAGAGGAGGGACAGAGACAGGAGGAACAAAGCGAGGGGGAGCAGAGGCAGGAGGGACAAAGACGGGAGGCCAGGGAGAGAAGGAGGGGGAACCAAGAGGAGCCCGAGGGAGACCCAGCGGGCGACGGGAGGCAGCCGGAAGGGCTGCAGGCGGCCGGGAGGCCGGAGCCGGAGGGGCCGAGGAGACGGGGTGAGGGACAGACGCAGGGACGAAGGAGGGAGTCGGAGGGGAGACCAGGGAAGGGGACGAAGGAGCTGGAAGGGACCCTGGCGAGGGCAAGGAGAGAGGGGGAGCCGCAGCAGACGGCGACGTCCTCCGACACGCCAGAGCGGGAGGACCAGCAGGCGAATGAGGAGCCGCCGTCGGGGGGCCCGCAGGCAACCGATAAGACGCCGGAGGAGGGACCGAGGCAGGGCGACGAGGCCGCGGAGGGGGACCCGCAGACGACAGCCGACCCGGAGGGCCAGGACCCGCAGGTGCCGACCAAGCCCTAGCGCCGGCGAGGGAGGGCGAGCCAGGGGGCTGGGCGGGTGGGACCCCAGCCGTGCGTCTGTGTCCTCTCCCCTTATGGGACACAGACATAAGGACCTGCGGCCGGGGTCGGGCTCGTCGGGGTGAGGGTACCAGAGTCACAGGGGGAGAAGGGACTGGAGTGGGGCCAGGGACTGGAGCTGCAGGCTGCAGAGGGGGCGCCTGCCCGGGAGCTGCAGGCAGGGAAAGCGCCTCGGACGTGGGCGCGGTAGCTGCAGGCAGCGGAGACGGCTGCTCGGGCTCTGGGGCCGCAGGGGGCACTTATTTTATTATATAAAATAAGTGTCACACAACCGGGGTGACATGCCTTGCCTGCTTGTGGGATGAGGAAGACTCAGGGACTGGAAATGGGATTAAAACTGAAGATGTGCTCATTCCTTTGTGTATTTACAAATTTTCCTTCCGTCAGACATGAGGAGTTTGCTGCTATATTTGGCACTAATAGAGATTCTGATGCTGCTATTTTTATTGTCTATTAGTTTGTTATTATTTACAAGTTCTGTTGTGTTTTTGCATTTTTCTCTTCTGGTTAATTAACTGCTGTCTGTTTGCTGTGAAGTATGAGTGTGGTGAGTAAGACTCAGGGACTGGAAGTGGGATTACAACTAAAGATAACATGCTTATTCCTTTTTGTATTGTTTACAAATTTCCTTCCGTCAAACATGAGGAGTTTGCTGCTATATTGTGCACTAACAGAGATTCTGATGCTGCTATTTTTATTGTTTATAAATGTGTTATTGTTTCCAAGTTGAGTATTCAATAAATGCTAAATTGAGAAATTTTGTGTATCGTTTGTTATTATTAGTGTGATATTTTACCATGCAAATAGAGGGGAAAACGTCCAATTATCGGCCAAAAAAAATCAGCAGCATATATCGGCCATCGCCTGACCCTTGACTTGAAAAACCCATATCGGTCGACCTCTAGTAACAGTACATTCTGTCCAATTCATCCATCGAGTTAAGTCACACACCCACTTGAGGGGGCACTCCGGCAGACGTGAGGATGGGGATGTTCTTTCCGCTATAACATCCACTGCAGAAGTACATCTCGCTCCTGTTCACAGGGCTTACTTCAATGATGAAGCAGGGCTGGTTGTCTGGACAAGAAGTTGTCCTGCTGCTGGGTCTCGGTGCCGTTTTTCCACCTAAGCTTGAAGGTGGAAATGTGTTCCAACTTGGTCCCTGGGACTGCAGCATAGCCAAACATCGCGAGCAGCGTCGGCCACACCCACCACCAGAACCATCACACCGTCCTATACACATAAAGAAGAACTAAAACATAGAGTGTTGTGACAATCTATGCGTTAATGTTTGGCAGCATAGGTGATTCATTAAAATTATACCGAAGAATGGAAAATGTGATATTTAGAATATTTTTTGCCATTTAGTAGCTAATTTAAGCACTTACCCAATGCCTCAATTTGTTTTAGGTCAGTAATGTCTGAGCCAAAAGAATGAATGTATGAATTTAATACAATTCACCCACTCCCACCCACACACAAATCTGAAATTCAATTTAAGACACTTCTTAAACATTAGTGCATTAACAAAAAAGGAAAATCTTAAGAGATTCAGTAGGATTTTCTATGTTAGACTTAAGCTAATAGTTCAATAGTTTTTACATATTTCAATATACCAATTTGACTTTAATGTTGAAACAGATGCTAAAACATGGAATAATTTCATAACTAGAGAAACATGTTATTCACAAACACTAGCAAAGGTAGCTTATAGTTAAGCTTACTTAAGTCAGCAAGTCAGGCTACAGTGTGTAAGAATAGTCGTAAACGATAATTTGTCTCAGTCTTACATGACAGAATAAGTAAACAGAAAATATAAAATGGCTGAAACAGCGTCATTAACGCCAGCTACAGTAGAGGCGCAGAAAAGGTGTCATGACTGAAGTATTCCCAAACTCTGGAAGACCGTATGCGAGCCTTTTTTGCCGCGTGTTTCTCCAGAGGCTCCGGAGCTCCGCTGGTTGAGACAGCCATGTTGGTTCATGTGCAGGGGGACGAGCGGCAAATTTCTTTTTTGCAGGGTGGTAGGTGATGTCTCATTAATATTTATGAGAGAAGTGCTACATGATTGGCCAGTGCATGCCTTACAAAATGGTGCGGCACTGCATCCAAGCCTGCGGCACTCAGAGTCACAAATACAGTGGAAACCATTTGTAGTAATTACGTCTGTCTGGCTGATTTCCAACTAATTGATATTTGTATATTTATTACATGAATATAAGGTAATATAAGGTAATAGAAGAGGTATTTAATGGTTTTCCATCTGAGGAATTTGCAAAAAACTGCAGTGCATGATGGGTCGGACCTAAAGGCTGCCTTAACGTCCTCATCTGTATGACGACATACATCAAGACTAGGAAGGTGCATAATGTTCATGTCTGGTTGCGTTTGTTGGTCCAGAAAGTAATTCAATTTCGCCATGTAGGTTACGTTCTTAAAAACTGCTTGGATATAGCCCGATTATATGCTGTGGGCCTTTTAATTTCTTTGTTTACCAGGTAGGCTACCTTCTTTAAACTGCGTTTTGTTAGACTACATATTTAGGGAGGTCTTTATAAATTTATAGTAGTCTTCATAAATATGTGCATAGTTTAGCCTAACCCAGCCACTTAAGGGAGAAAGCCAGCTCAACTAGGTGTCGGTCCCAAGCCCGGATTAATGGGGAGGGTTGGCGTCAAGAAATAAAGAGACTGTATCTTCACTGCATGACTGATGTCAAAATGTGTGAAATATGTGGTTGTATTAATAAATGCATTAAAGTAGGTTAATGATTCTGTGCTGTCTAAATTGTATAGAAAATTTCTACGTATAGCCAAACAAATCTCCTCCTGTTTGAAAAGGCATAGAAAAAGCAATTTAGCCACTAAAACTTTACAGTTTTTGTGAGGGACAGTCGAATTCTCTCGTTTCTCTCGTCAAGTTTTTTTGTGATCCTGCACCTACACTTTGCCGGCCCCAGGAGGATGGGCTCCCCCTTTGAGTTTGGTCCCTCCCAAGGTTTCTTCCTTCTTGGGAGTTTTTCCATCCTATCGGCGCCTATGGCTTACTCACTGGGGGCTTTGGGTGGGCATGATATAAAGCAAAGCATTTTCCCTCCCAGTTTCCTCCTCTGGTCCACATTGCAGGACCATCAGCCATCAGAAACAGTCAGACGGTCTCCTTCAGCTTCTTTAGTGTCCTTGGAAGCCAAGGCAGTTTTAGGTCTGAGAAGAGGTTTATCAGAAGGACACATATTACGTCGTTTGTCCTGAAATGTAACATGGGGAGGAAAAGTTAAGCGGTTTAGTCAGATTGGAGTCGTTTATTCAGCAGTGGCAGCGCCAGTGACTTAATGCTACAGGTGCTATAGGGGAGTGAGATTATTTAGACCGGGTGCTTTAGCTTTTCAGCTTATGTAGATGGTGTATAGAAGCACACAGCACGATAAGCTACAGCATGGATAAAATAGGATAAAATATGAAATTCTAACGTCTAGCTCACAGAGCCTCTATGTGTACTTTGAAGAAAAAATACACTACAAGTATGCTGTAAAAACCGCAAAAATGTCTTACACAATATACAGATTTTACAGATAGTTAAAGAAAAAATGAAACCAATATTTTGGGGGTGCTGTGGGGGTACTATGGTCATTGGAGGAGGAGCTAGAGCCCCCCCCCCCAAGCTTTTCCTTGGTGCTGCCACTGTTGTTCAGATTAAAAGTAACATTGTCATTAATAAACAGTACTCTGATCAAATTTTTGCATGTACAAACACAATCAAAGTTTAACCACATGTTTAGACACAATTCACACACCTGTTACATTTCCATAATGCTAAGACTCTCTACACTTACTTCATCCACTTTCTTGTTTGGTACACAGTCATTTGATGGATGTGTAAGATCATTACCAGACCGTCTGCTGCAAACTCTACAGTTAATGAATGGCTGCAAAAACACACAGACACACAAAAACAGTATTTAAAGAGTGGTGGGCAATAAATACAGTGAGAGAAGGTGTAGTAAAGATATATCTAATGATTTAAGGCAGAGCTGCTGGAGTGCAGGGTTTAATGACACAGAACAATTTTAGAGGAAAGAGCTTCCAAAGCAGGGTCACCATAAGGCTATATTATACAAAGCAAGTTCATCTAAAAGTATGAACAACAAATCCCGTTTAACTGAACACTGCTCTGTATTAAAATACTGTCCTCCGATCAAGCTAAGTGGTCCTGTAGTTCACTATTTAAAGAGGTAAATTTAAAGGGTAATTCACACTGCACATCTACCCTGCTCTGACCAGGTTTAATTACTGGCTTTCTAATTAAAACAAGAGTTAAGTCCTGCCCTTTCACCACAAAACACCACACTGCCATTTAAGGCTGATTTCAACAATGAGTTTTAGTTAACCTGGCTCGATTGAGTTAACTCTGGGTATGTAAAACCCGCTTTGTAGTACAGCACACAGGTCTTTAAATAAGGCCAGCTAGGGTTCATAGCTCGAAGCATAATCTACAGGTCACCCCTCAGATGATTAGCATTTGCTTCTGCCTGGTAATCCAGCCTTTAAGCCTGTAAACCTACTAAAATTTGAGAATAAGGTGAAGGAACTGGCTCTTTGAGGCCACCTATGTATTTGTTACTTTATTGTTGGCTAACTTTCCCCCGCAGGGCATCAAAAAAGTTAACATGAACCTAAATTAATTTGCTAACTGATATGTCCAATGCTCACAGTCACAGTGACTCTTTACTTACCCTCTTGTCCATGAAAATACAGTCAGCCCGATGGTCTGTTGCAGTTGACTTTGGACATTTTGTTGCTCTCAAGAGAATCTCAATGTCAATGTATTCACTGCTGATCTAAATCACATAAACACGTTATATACAAAATTGCCTACAACTGTTTTAAAGGCAATATAACAAACAATAATCACCCAAAAAATGGCAAACTGTCACAGACTTGACTGCAGCAGATTCAGAGAGAAACTGTGAGAAGGTAAAATTGACCAGGGCTGAGATATACAACCATCACTTTCATTGTGAAGAGACATTAAGCATCATATGCATTGAAATTAAAACATCAAAATCAATGTGATACTCATTAGTTCAGCTTGCAGATGATGAAAGTTTCACACTTTTGTAAACACTTTCTCAGCAGTTACCTTCGGACGGCCCTGGATGTTATAGAAATTCATGTGCTGACGGGTTCCTTGATGAGCATTTTCGACTGCGAGTTTAATGGCCGTCTTGTGAGTGCAGGGAGACTGTGGTAATCTTGCTGGGCCTCTGTGGAGATAAGCAGAGCTCCATAAGCCAAAACCAGAAGCAGCAGGCGGGTCATCTTCCTCTCAGCTTTGAAGGGAGAAGCAGGACTGAGGACACTGATCTGTGGTCCCCTTATCCAGCACGTCCAGGGGCGTGTCCTTCACTCGAAACAAACAGACCTTTGAACAACATTGGAAAACTCTTCAGGATGAATTGAGGCAGGTGGTCAAGTGGGTTTATTGTTATTTCAGCAATATACACAGTACACAGTGAAAGGAAACATTGTTCCTCCTGGACCACGGTGCAACACAAAGAAGAAAAACAGAAACAACACAAGATGACACAAGTGCGGGCAAGATAGAACTATACAGAGTGAAAGGAGCACAAACAGAGGGAGAAAGTGCAAGATAAACACAAGAGCAACAATACAATACTACAGGACAAGACAGCACAGTCAAGAACACAGAGTGCAGCCAGAGCTAACCTGAATAGGGGCATCAAGGTTGCCAGGCAGGCAGAGAAACAGAAAATAGAGGTCTACTTCACATACAACAACCCACAGTGGGTGTGGCAGGGAATACAACACATTACAAACTTCAAAGGCAACAACACCGTCACTGTTAACAGCAACGCCCTTTTAGCAAAGGAGCTAAACAGCTTCTTTGCTCGTCTGGAGGAACACAGAGCAGACATAGCCACACTGCCCCCTCCCCCAATCTCCAGCACTCACAGACTCCCTCTGCAGGAACACCACGCGAGAAGGCACATTGCATCTCTAGGTGTGTGGAGTTTAAGACAAGGCAAGTGATGCTACGATAATATAATTCCTTGGTAAGACCCCACCTAGAATATTGTGTGCGGGTTTGGTTACCATACCTTAAGAAGGACATTGCTGCCTTGGAAAAGGTGCAACGTAGGGCAACGAGAATGATTCCTGGTCTTAGAGGAATGTCTAATGAGGAGAGGTTAGCTGAGCTGAATCTGTTTAGCCTCGAGCAAAGGAGACTAAGGGGGGACATAATCCAGGTGTTTAAGATTCTAACAGGTCTGGATGCTGTTCAGCCAAATGGCTATTTCAATGTTAGTTTAAATACCAGAACTCGTGGCCATAAGTGGAAATTAGCTGGAGAACATTTTAAAACGAATTTGATGAAGCATTTCTGTACACAGCGTGTAGTTAGAGTATGGAATAGTCTTCCTGTTATTGTAACACAAGCTAAAACCCTGGGTTCTTTTAAATCAGAGCTAGATAAGATTTTTGAGCTATTAGCTAAGTTCTCCTCAAAGGAGCTTGATGGGCCGAATGGCCTCCTCTCATTTGTAAATCTCTTTGGTTCTTATGAGTCAGCTTACAGAGATGAGGTCCAGAAACTGATAGGTTGGAGTTCAGCAAACAATTTGGCACCAAACAGCACAAAGACAAAGGAATCACTGACTTCAGGAAGGATGGAGGCGACACTGGCCTGCCTAGATGGATGGATGGATGTTTTTATTGACATTGTAAGTACAATGAGATTTAGTTTGGAACGCGCCAGCAGCTACACAGTATATTTACAATTATATAGATTGTGAGGCATAAAATAAGGTGTGAGTAATATAACATAACGACATAATATAAGTAATCATTAATTAATCATTACAGATGGTATGAGGTGTGAACCGCTAGGCTGCTATGGCATGTTTGGTATCAAACCGATGGAAAATCACTCCAGTTTCCAAATCTGGTCAGTGGTTACCACGAAAGTGAATATATCAAAAGTTACACCAGCCTAACGAAAATCATCAATACAAGGGAAATCACTCTGGTCATAAATCTCAAAAGGACTGATACAGACCCCCTTCCGAAAGCCCGCCAAATGGATGGTCAGCCATTGGTCCAGGAGTCGAATTCCTGGTCACTCCTATTCACGAACTTTACACTATAAAACCTGGCACCTCAGAACAAAGCCAGGAGAGGAGAAACAGAAGGGAGGAGAAAACAAAAGACCATCAGCACGAAGAGAGGCAGAGAACATCAGCCCAAGAGAAGAGAAGCCCACAAGAAGCCCTCCTGAAGCCTATCAGTGAAGACCCAGCTGGACAGAGAACTGCAACCAAGCCCAAGCTTCACCAGGAGAGGGAATCAGAGGGGCTCCACTCCAACAACCGCTGCAAACACCGCGCCTCCCTGAGTGCCATCACCCATCAGCTCATCAGCCTCCGCAACCAACTGCCAAGACCCCCCCCCCCCCCACTCTGCAACCAAGTAAACAAACTTCCTTTCATTTATAACAACCTAAACTCCTATTCACCTGCTATATTACTTTAGGACAGTATTTCCACAAATTGCTTGCTTTGCAGAACAGTATTTTCCCTTTTAAGGTTACTCATTTTAAATCTGGTCATTGCATTTTCATGATTACATTGTTTGTGTCCACTCCGTTATTTCGTGTTTATTGTTTGTTAGGTGTAATGTCTGTCTTATGTTAGTTATAGGAATAAATGCATGTCTTTTACACAACTTCAGCCTCCGTTCATTGAGTGCTCACAAGAATCCCTGCCTGTGCGATCTACGCTCTGAAACCTCAAATTCGCCTGAAATATCGCGAGACTCTCTCTCATTGGCCGTGAGGGGAGCTTCGCTACCGATCGTTTACATTACCTGGTGACGCAGCTCGTTGGACAAGCCTTCTATTCTAACCCAGGTTATTACGTGATACTGGTTATTAATGAGTTCCATTTAAGTCACACATTAACAGACTCACGGTGTTTCGCAATTGAGTTTGAGCCGACCATTCAGCATAAAAATTGGTTAATAATCACAAGGCACAAGGTTTAAACTTATTCTGAGCACACAATTTAAACTTTTTATGACCGAACGTGCAGTGAAGAAGCGCTACTGTCAACTGGTTGCAAAAGTCGCACTCATGGCAATCTGAAGGCATTTAAGCGGGATCATATGGGCTTATTATAGTTATTTTTATTTCTATTATTAGTAGTTATATTATTTTGTTTTATTTTCGGTGATTTCATTGTAGTTCTTTCGTATTAAACTGCAGTAAACTTTAACCCTATGTCTGACGAGATTCTCAGATGTAGCGCTTTGTTTCCAGGTTCAATTCGGACGAGTGTCTCCGTTTCTATATATCCTGGGAGAGATCTCTCTATTAGCGAATGGGAATACTTGTTATGAGGTTCTAACCTAAATTATGTTGCGCTTGGACATAAGACCGATAGCTTAGTTACCTATCAGGATCATACTCGTATGTGTGTGCCTGCTTTAGACAAAGCAAGTTTAACACAACTTTGCGCTGTGAGCCAAGTGTGTGTCATTTAGAAATTGGGAGTCTCCTGTGCTTGAGACCCGCCGTGGTTAAGCACCATTTGCGACGAGATATAGTGCACTCACAATTTAAATCTGTCGCCGTAACGCGTGCGCCGTCTCGCTTCAGTAATTGTTTTAAGGGGTTTTATACTGTGCAAGGCACAGAAGAAGGCCACAAGCAGCATGCGCATGCATTAAATGTGTGTGTCACTCATCTAGCGTCGGCAACCGCCTAGCTATATCTTTGGTTACCTCTAGTGGTCAGGCATAGAACTACCACTCCATTTCGAAATTGCGCCTCTAGTGGCCAGGCATAGAACTACCACTCAATTTCGATATTGCGCCTCTAGTGGCCAGGCATAGAACTACCACTCTATTTTGATATTGCGCCCCCGGTGGTCAGGCATAGAACTACCACTCCATTTCGATATTGCGCCCCCGGTGGTCAGGCATAGAACTACCACTCCAGTTCGAAATTGCGCCTCTAGTGGTCAGGCATAGAACTACCACTCCATTTCGAAATCGCGCTTCTAGTGGTCAGGCATAGAACTACCACTCCATTTCGATATTGCGCCCCCGGTGGTCAGGCATAGAACTACCACTCCATTTCGAAATTGGGCTTCTAGTGGTCAGGCATAGAACTACCACTCAATTTTGAAATTGCGCTTCTAGTGGCAAGCCATAGAAGTACTACTCCATTTCGAAATCGCGCCTCTAGTGGTCAGGCATAGAACTACCACTCCATTTCGATATTGCGCCCCCGGTGGTCAGGCATAGAACTACCACTCCATTTCGAAATTGCGCTTCTAGTAGTCAGGCATAGAACTACCACTCAATTTTGAAATTGCGCTTCTAGTGACAAGCCATAAAACTACTACTCCATTTCGAAATTGCGCCTCTAGTGGTCAGGCATAGAACTACTATTCCATTTCGAAATCGTGCCTCTAGTGGTCAGGCATAGAACTACCACTCCATTTCGAAATTGCGCCTCTAGTGGCCCGGCATAGAACTACCACTCAATTTCGATATTGCGCCTCTAGTGGCCAGGCATAGAACTACCACTCCATTTTGATATTGCGCCCCCGGTGGTCAGGCATAGAACTACCACTCCATTTCGATATTGCGCCCCCGGTGGTCAGGCATAGAACTACCACTCCAGTTCGAAATTGCGCCTCTAGTGGTCAGGCATAGAACTACCACTCCATTTCGAAATCGCGCCTCTAGTGGTCAGGCATAGAACTACCACTCCATTTCGATATTGCGCCCCCGGTGGTCAGGCATAGAACTACCACTCCATTTCGAAATTGGGCTTCTAGTGGTCAGGCATAGAACTACCACTCAATTTTGAAATTGCGCTTCTAGTGGCAAGCCATAGAAGTACTACTCCATTTCGAAATCGCGCCTCTAGTGGTCAGGCATAGAACTACCACTCCATTTCGATATTGCGCCCCCGGTGGTCAGGCATAGAACTACCACTCAATTTCGATATTGCGCCTCTAGTGGCCAGGCATAGAACTACCACTCCATTTCGATATTGCGCCCCCGGTGGTCAGGCATAGAACTACCACTCCATTTCGAAATTGGGCTTCTAGTGGTCAGGCATAGAACTACCACTCAATTTTGAAATTGCGCTTCTAGTGGCAAGCCATAGAAGTACTACTCCATTTCGAAATCGCGCCTCTAGTGGTCAGGCATAGAACTACCACTCCATTTCGATATTGCGCCCCCGGTGGTCAGGCATAGAACTACCACTCCATTTCGAAATTGCGCTTCTAGTGGTCAGGCATAGAACTACCACTCAATTTTGAAATTGCGCTTCTAGTGACAAGCCATAGAACTACTACTCCATTTCGAAATCGCGCCTCTAGTGGTCAGGCATAGAACTACTATTCCATTTCGAAATCGTGCCTCTAGTGGTCAGGCATAGAACTACCACTCCATTTCGAAATTGCGCCCCCGGTGGTCAGGCATAGAACTACCACTCCATTTCGATATTGCGCCCCCGGTGGTCAGGCATAGAAGTACCACTCCATTTCGATATTGCGCCCCCGGTGGTCAGGCATAGAACTACCACTCCAGTTCGAAATTGCGCCTCCAGTGGTCAGGCATAGAACTACCACTCCATTTCAAAATCGCGCCTCCAGTGGTCAGGCATAGAACTACAACTCCATTTCGATATTGCGCCCCCGGTGGTCAGGCATAGAACTACCACTCCATTTCGAAATTGCGCTTCTAGTGGTCAGGCATAGAACTACCACTCAATTTTGAAATTGCGCTTCTAGTGGCAAGCCATAGCAGTGCCACTCCATTGAAATTGCACCTCTAGTGGTCCGCCATAGTAGGTTAACAACATCTGAGTTGGGTCTCTGGTGGTCAACTGCGGTGATACAACACGCATAATTGGACACACAGGTTCTTGCCTGAAAGCAGGAATCAACTTCACGGACTAAATCAGTTTGATCACAATACATTAACATCCAATTAGGTTATTGTTGCATAACTAATTGATGTTTACAATTGAATAAGAAACACAATTCATTTGGTTTGATTCCCGTTTAACCTTTTTGATTTATTTTAGGTTTTATTTCACCTTATGCTTTCATTCATTCCCTCTCCCCCAACAAGGGGACTTGCATAGAAGTTCAACCACTATTAACAACAGTAAACCAGTTACGTACACAATCCCATCAGGAAGTCGTTTGGATGTGATCAGTTGAGCCCTTCGGGTGCTGGGTGCTTACCATTCGCTCTCTGTTGGTTGAGCTTGTCTGTGGCTCTGCTGTCACTGCTTGTGATCGTACAGTTTGTCAGAACCGAAGGGGAGTTCTCAGCAATTGGATGCCCAAAAGCGTGTCAGCCCGGCTACACCCACTGACTCATTACGGGCAAGGCTGACAGGTACCTCAGGCGGTCATTACAACTTTTGAGCAGGACTTCGTTTAGGGTGAGTTCTGAGAACGGCCCTAGCTTGGACTCTCACTAGGGTGGGTGATACCTGAAGGCAATTTTGCCAGCCGATAAGCTGAGCTCCACCTGGGTTGTCTCAGTTGTGCATACAGAATACGCCCTTCCAAGTTAACATTGCTGGGGATCGGGGGAGTGGAAGCCGGACTCAGGCTTGCTTGGCTGGGAGAATGATTCCTGGTCTTAGAGGAATGTTTAATGAGGAGAGGTTAGCTGAGCTGAATCTGTTTAGCCTCGAGCAAAGGAGACTAAGGGGGGACATAATCCAGGTGTTAAATCTGGTCATTGCATTACATTTTTTTTGTATCCACTCCTTTATTTCGTGTTTATTGTTTGTTAGGTGTAATGTCTGTCTTATGTTAGTTATATCCATCCATCCATTTTCCAAACTGCTTATCCTACTGGGTCGCGGGTGGTCCGGAACCTATCCCGGAATGTGGAATGGGCATGAGGCAGGGAACAATCCAGGATGGGGGGCAGCCCATCACAGGGCACACTCACACACAAATCGTGATTATATTATTGCACTATACTGTATAAATAAAAAGTAAACTTAATACCAGTTGTGGTAATAAAGTGCACAGAGAGTAAGAGAGAGTAGGGTTTCACATAAACGTATGTTCATTAGCATTTAGTATTCTGATGGCTTTGGGGTTAGAAGCTCTTATTAAATCTGGTTGTTCTGCAATGCATACTGCGGTAACGTTTACCAGAGGGCAGAAGTTCAAACATCTCATGTGCTAGGTGCGTGGGATCTTTTTTAAATATAATTATGCATATGTAGAACTAGGGATATGATCCTGTTAAGTATGATAGTTCTGTCTCATTATTGCAGGATCGACATCCATAGTAACTGTGGTGATCTATCCATTTGTGTGCATGTCTGTGTGTGTGTGTGCGAGCGGGTATACCTATCCTACCCCATAGCGTGATAAATACCTGTTTTTTTTTTCCCTTATGGGGACCACGAAACTGAAAACCAGGAAAACTCTATTTTATAAAAATCTGTGACTGCTGTGGAAAAACTAAAAATGCAAAACCTCTTTTATTTTGCTTGGTTACTTATGGTTATGGTTAGGGCAGGGTGGGGGTTAAGATTGTCATAGTTAGCGTTAGCATTTATCCAATAGAAGTCAATGAGCGGGCCCCATAAGGATAGGTATACCCTATGTGTGTGCATGTGTGTGTTTGTCCCATATTGCCTGGGCTTCAGGATACCTCATAACCCGGAACTTCATCAGAAGTAGTTAGAAAATGGATGAATGGATGGATGGATGGATGGATGGATGGATGGATGGACAGATCAATAAAAGTACAGAACATCCATTTTACAAAGAACCATCAACACTAAATGTATGCACTGGTCATGCTCCTGGAAATTAAACTTTTCTGAAAAGCAGCATGTTCATAAATTAGCTGCTGTTATACCTTGGGGGAACAAATGCAGATGAAATTGTAAAACAAACTGCAGTGGCAAAACAGTTCTGGCTGCCTGTGCTGCCCTGCCTGCCCGCCCTCCTGCCCATTACGTCCTGCCTGTGCCACCCTCCTGCCTGCCCTCCTGCCTGTTTACGTCTTTCCTGTGTGCCCTGCTGCCAGTTATTCTGTATTTACATCCGGACTTAACTAATTGAACCATATAAACCATATAAATCAGGACTTTGTTAACCTGACTTCTGCCCTGTGGAGGATGGGCTCCCCCTTTCACTCTGGTTCCTCCAAAGGTTTCTTACTATGACTGAGTTTATCCTTGCCAATGTCGCTTTCTAATTTTTCAGGCTAGATCTTGCTCACTGGGACAATTGGGCAGGGACAAAGTAAAGTGCTTTGAGACAATGTAAGGCTATGAAAATGTACTATACAAAATAAAGTGAATTGACTTGAGTAATGTGGCACAAAGCAACCCTTCTTTGCCACAGGAAATGTCTGGTGCAATTTCTTTTTTAATTGTACATGTCAATTGCATAATACCCTAAACTAATTCATTATTATTTCTATTATTATCATCATCATCAGTATTTCATTAGTATTCCATGGTATTTAGATTTTTCAGGAATCAGTGTGTGTACTGTATACTTTTTAATTTATTTGCACTATGTGTAGTGTCTCTGCAGCTGTATATACTTGCTGCATTATGCACAAGAACTTCCCTCAGGCATCAGTATAGTTAATCAAATGTAATATTTCTTGCTTGTTTATTAAGTTGTTTTAGGTATTTTGTGTGTTCCACTTAATTTAGTGTAATTAGTCCTAGTTGACTCAGGTTTAGTTAGATTTTTCCTTCTGTTGTTCCTCTGCATCATGCTACTGTCATAAAATTTCAATGTCTTACCTAACTTAAGAGTTTTGTGCATTGTGTTTTGGAGAGAAAGAAATCATTACTTTTTTTCTTTAGATTCATCCACTGATTCTATCACCTATGACACATTCCCCCTGAATATTTGTTTGTTTATTTATGTATTTGCTTGGGGGATGGAATTAACAAACAGAAATAACTGAATGAATCAGGGTAGTGAAAAACATTTATAAACTTATCATTTTGGTATTGGTACGATCCTGTTCTGGTTAGTTAGCCGAGGGAGTAAATCATCCGGAGTTTCATCTCTCAATCTCCTCCTACACCCACTCAGCATCACAGTATGGACTCCCCAATGCAACTGATCTGCACGTATTTGTACTCTGGGAGGAAATTGAAGCCCCCATAGGAAAAACTCAAAGCCTACAGACATATGCACAAAACCAGGGGACATGCTCAGTTCTGCAGGCCTGGAAGTGTGAGAGAAGGCTATTTATTGAGTTTCCCCTCTGCCCCTGGTAAAGATGAAACATGCACAAGTCATTAAACACACATATACTTACATGAAAGTCTGACTGATACTGGAGCTTCCAGTGCCCGTAAACCAGGTACTGGGGTACTCCATTTCCTTCTTGATAATTAGCGCCATTGAAAAAAAAACGGTGCCTTTCCTAATATTAACTGACTCTCAGACAAATGTACTGCTTGAAGACCCTGCCACTATTCGCATTTTCCAGCAGGAGTCACAAATCTTCATTGCATTCAGTTTATTCTCAGATGAGCTCATGCATGTTTCTATGTGCATCTTTACACTTAAACAAATACAGCTAACCTCTGTTGTTATATTCCATATATATTTGTCGTGACTGGCCTTTTTTCTCAAATGATGGATTTCTGAAACTAAAACTGACAGTATTCTAAAATATTTATATTGCCACATCATCGACACATGTTCTAATATGACATAGCATTCCCCTGGACCATAGTGCGACTTAGAGACAAGATATAACATGCCCTTCACGGTAAAACACTAGATAGGTGCAACACTTAATGTCAACGTTGTCAATGTCAATGTTGACTTAATGTCAACGTTAAATTCATGGATTCGCAAATTAAGTAACACGGTTACAGTACAAAAACGAGCAGAGCTGTGTATGGCATGACTATCTCGCGGCGGCGACAAAATATGCTTATCCTTCTAATTATTCAGAAGAAAATATATTTGCAAGCACAGCCGTTCACGGCTTCCGTACAAAAAGCTGTCACTACGCTACAGGAAGAATACACGACCAATATAGGATTTACACAAGTCTGCTTCTTTTGTTTTATTTAGTAACAACTTTCACAAAAATTGACAGCAATACTGCTAAAAGTGTAGATCTGTTGCCAAATTAAATAAACAAAGAAATTAATCATAAAAATATTCAAAGTATATACAGCCAGGGGCGCCGCTAGCAATTTTGGGCCCTATGACAAAATATGAGGTTGGGCCCCCCTACCACACCCATTCAGATCTCTGGGGGCCCCTAAAGGGCGTGGGCCCTTAGAATTGTCCCAACTTTCCCCCCCTTAGCGGCGCCCCTGTATACAGCTAACCATTTCCAATCGAAAAGTACATACAAGTCTCCAATATAAGTTATACAATGGAGCGCAGATAAAACTTTTAAATAGTAATTAACCAAACTATATAAAGAATACAAGTTTGAATACAGGTAATTTGTATAAATTTTACTGTGTTCAGACTGAAAAATCAGCACCAGCCTTACACACATTGCAGTTCTGCTTTTTTCTTCTTTTAGCATAATTACCCGTTTCACGTTCACGAGGCAGAAGATCCCTGCAAATGTGAAAATTCACAAGTAACAGGCACCATTAACCTCAAGCCATAACAGTCTGCTAGCCTGAACAATAGCAAACTCTATGTATTACCAATTATTACGCAGGTTGTCACTTTATCAAATCATGACTGTTACTAAGAAGTGGGAGTGAAACGCGTGTCACGAGATCTCGCGATATTACAACATGACGAGATTTCTCGTTGGAGCGAAAAGCCGTTTCACGAATGCGCTGCAAATGAGCTGCTGTAAATATGTCGGCATCTGACTAAATTACTATAGTAGATACCCCAGACACTTTTGAATCTTTTGTGTGTCAGCATTTCGGGTGCCCGGCGGAAAATATAAATGGCGAAAGGGAGACAGACAAAACACGAACCATCTGTAAGGACTGTAGAAAGCTAATGCCGCACACAGCGGCTAATGCTACTACTAACTACTATGCAAAGCCATTTGCAGCACCATCATAGCTCTTTATTTAAATTCACTGCACCGGTGAAGAAAACATTTTTAAAAAAATGTTATGTTTATTATTGGGTGCTTTCCACTTCATGCACCCACATACAGCGCTAGCTTAAAGCAATGCATTCTGGTCCTGACGCAATGCATCATGGTTATATTTTTTATCGCCCGTTGCATTACGTCACCATGTCACATGGTACCAAAACTCCGCGAGAGCAAGACACATCAGGCAGCACCTCTTAGCAGGCTGCACAGGCTGGATCCGCCTCCATTACGACACAACTTTGCCCTTATTGGCTTAAGATTTTAGTTACATACATGACGTTTGTATATCTGCTATTTCTCCCGAGAAGCAGGTAAAGCGGTAACTGCTTTTCAATTAATTTACTTGGTAAAATTAAATTTAAATAAATGATATGAATATTGTAATAGTACTCGTGAGCTTTGTTTGTTGTTAGTTACTGTAATGTTGCGCTGCTTTATTTGTTTAATCGTCTTGTCTGTGAAGACATTCAAGTTAATCAAATAAGAACTGCACTGTACACTGTACATGACCATAAAAACTTTGAATCCTTGAAATAAATGTTTTTGATCTTTTCCTTGGCAGTTATCTTTTTACACAGGGCCTCTATGTACACAATAGTTATTTTTTTCACGACTAACAGTATGGATCAGGAGTTGGTTATTGTAAAAGAAGTAATGTGCATGCAGGTGATATTTGTATAGATTTATATTTACCCCTAGGTGATAAGTTTGACAGTCATTTCTTTTACCGTTTGGCCTCTCGGTTGAACATAATAGTGGCGCGAGCAGCTCCACTTGGTTTTTTAAAAATACTCAGCCATGAACTTTTGGTGAACTCAGGTGAATCCCTTCCTTCAGTAGTAAACCTTGGTAGTTTCAGCCGTTTACACATTGTCTCACTAAAAGGTTGATAATATATTTGTCCTTTTACATAGTGATAAAATATACGCGATAAAAATGTGAATATTCATAGATTCAGGACTAACAAAGTAGCTAACAGAAACTCAGACTAACAAAAGGTGCAAATACATACTCAGTTGGTTCCATTGTGTTGATTACATTATAATGTTTACATTGTAATGATTATATCATGGATATTTGGCATACTTTTTATAAAATCGTAATTCTTATATTCTGCGTTATATAGTGCTAAATAATATTCCATAGATGGATGGACTTTATTAATCCCCGTGGGGAAATTGTGTTTTTTATGTCTCCCTCAACTTACTCTTTGTGGAGTAAGTTGTCCGCGAAGTGCAGCTACCTGTTGGGGCGCCCAGGGAGCTGGGGGTTAAGGGCCTTGCTCAAGGACCCACAGACGTGCTGAGGCTGGGTTAGTTTCAACTGGTGACCTCATTACAGGCACAAGGACTGACCCCTGCCCCCCAACTGTGTATGAGTAGCATTTATGCTGTTTCTTGAGTGTGAGCTAGTACATAAACCAGCTAGTGCTCACCATTGCAAAAATACTCTAGCTTTCTGTCATACACATTTTTTTATTTTCTTACATTGTCCGTTTTTGTTCATAGTCTGTAATATTCTGAATAACGACAATGTAGAGGAAAAACAGATTAAATTCTCCTTGTTTGTAATTTCCCCATGTAATCCACTGCCTTGTGGTAAGAGGTGCAAAAGTCAGACGCGTTGAATGATGAGGATACGATATTGAGTTTAGTTCTTGAGAGGATTTATTCATATGATATTTTAACACACAGTACTTTGAACTGGTTTGTTTGGCGCAAAAGGGCCGATATGCAGACACCATCACACATGGCAAATACGGTCAATGACTGTTTCACTTTGCACCTTCAGCCCTGAGCCGCGTAATCTCAGCACCTTTAATAACAACCATTGCTGCCTCCTACAGGTGGGAATACACTTAGACAATAGTAAATATCACTAAGGCAGGCAAGTACCTCTCGTTTCAAGTGTTGCAATACTATATAACATTATATTATAAACAATAAATACGAATAAATAAAAACATTAAACAAATAAACATAATCAATAATATTCATGAATAATTATGCTTAATATACAAATAAAAGAATAGCTCCTGCAGATGATTTCAGATAACTACTGGAACAATGAGTTCTGGAGGGGAGCAAGCTCTGTTACATGCTATAGAAATGTTGATCTGATTCCTTTCATTATCAGATTGTTACCACTGTTAAAAACCACAGATATTGTATTCTGATTGTATGCATTTCCTTATTAGGGCATGTCAGTTACTTCTGTTAAAAAATCCGTTTATTCTGACGTCGTAAATTTCCTGATCAGAGTTTACCCTCTTTAAAGTGATGGAGGTCCACTTGTGCCAAAGATACATCGATATGCATATGAGATTTCGTTTGTGCCAAAAATATGTAAATAGCACACAGTCCATGTCGACTGAGCATGTGACAAAGAATTTTTCTGTGACAATTCTATTTTGTCAATGAGTTTGTCTGTGGAGCCCCTGAAGGGACCTAATGGTGTCCGCTAATTAGATACCCAGAAATAAACTGTGTGGCTCCTGCCCAAGCATTGCTGCCCAAACAGCAGCTTCCTCCTTATGCCACCGAGGGAGGAGTAGCCAGTGGTTCCCCTGCCCCTTCCCCTCTCCCCCCTGCAGACGAGGATCATAACCATTCAGCACCCGACTCTACCTCCTTCTCGGTGAAGAAGTGCCGTGGCGAAACACTCAGGCAGCAGGACGAGGTAGCAGAAATTCTTGCCCCTATGTTGGTATGTCCAAATCCTCAAGGGGGAGATAAGGTTTGCTCATCTGACACTGTAGATGAAGGAGTTGAACATAAGAACATAAGAACTATACAAACGAGACGAGGCCATTCGGCCCATCAAGCTCGCTTGGGGAGAACTAAACTAATAGCTCAGAGTCGTTAAAATCTTATCTAGCTCTGATTTAAAGGAACCCAAGGATTCAGCTTGCACTACATTATCAGGAAGACTATTCCATACTCTACACGCTGCGTAAAGAAGTGCTTCCTTAAATCCAGCTTGAAATGTTCTCCCGCTAATTTCCACCTATGGCCACGAGTTCGTGTATTTAAACTAATGCTGAAGTAACTATTTGGTTGAACAGCATCCAAACCTGTTAGAATCTTATATACCTGGATCATGTCCCCCCTCAATCTCCTTTGCTTGAGACTGAACAGATTTAGCTCAAGTAACCGTTCCTCGTATGACATTCCTCTAAGACCAGGAATCATTTTTGTGGCCCTACGCTGCACCTTTTCTAAGGCCACAATGTCCTTTTTAAGATATGGTGACCAAACCTGCACACAATATTCTAGGTGAGGTCTCACCAAGGAATTGTATAATCTTAGCATTACCTCCCTTGACTTAAACTCCACACACCTGGAGATATACCCCAACATCCTATTGGCCTTTTTTATTGCTTCCCCACACTGGCGAGAATGGGACATGGAAGCATCAACATACACACCAAGGTCTTTCTCATGATCAGCTACCTTTATTTCAGTGACACCCATGAAATACCTGTACTTTATATTTCTGCTCCCTAGATGGAGTACCTTATATTTATCGACGTTAAATTTCATCTGCCAGGTATCGGCCCAGTCACTAATTAAATCAAGATCCCGCTGTAGCTGCTGAGCCACTAATTCAGTATCTGCTACACCACCCACCTTGGTGTCATCTGCAAATTTCACCAGTTTACTGTATATATTGGTATCCATATCATTTATGTAAATTAGGAACAATAGTGGTCCTAAAATCGAACCCTGCGGTACCCCACTATGAACGCAAGCCCACTGTGAGTTGAAGGACATTGCCAGTGACCTGCTGGACCCCAGGCAGAACAGGCCTCACCATGCGACAGCCCTTCAGAGACTGGTCCTCCTGCGCATGGACTGGGGCATGATGCATCAGTTTAAACAGGAGCCTGGTAAATCCTGCGAGTGCTACACCAAGCGACTGATGGCAGCATTCTCCAACTACAGTGGGATGGACTCCACAACGGACCGAGAGTGTATGTGATGTAAAATACACTAAGATAGGTAAAAACTCTTTTGTGGACTAAGTAAAACAAACATTTTATGTTCTAGTTTTCTTAAAACTACTGAAACAAATAATTGGCTACACTGCAGTTCCGCTGTTTTGTTTGGCACCCCTGCATGTCGTGCATTGTGTGGAAAAAACCTGAAGGCTGAGGAATGTTACGTAACACAGCTAGAATGTAAAAACTCTCTCTGGTGTAATTCACTGCATAAAACCAATGGTGTTAAGTGTGATGTCTTCTTCATAACACTCCCTGATGTTTGTGTCCGTGACCATGAGATAGGGTGGGCTGCTTTTCTTCCTTCCTTTGACTAGTATTCCTCCTAAATTGTTCATCTGTATTTGCTGCATTGGTACTTGATGTGCGTGTGCCTTGTGTCACGATCGCCATTTAACGGGAGCGGCGGACGGGCAGGAAACAGGCAAGGCAGGCAGGATACGGGGATTTATTAGGAACACGGGGTGCAGGAAACATCTCACGCAGACGGACTTCAATGACGGACACTGAACTCTAGTAAGACATGAACTCAAATAGACAGGACTGATTGAAAATAATCGGACACAGCTGGGTACGATCAGGGAAGCACACGTGGATAATCAGGGGGCGTGGCACACACGGTGGTCAGACTGTCCGGGACCTCCTCGGGGACTAGGGCAGGAAAGTCTGGAGCTGGGTCAGGGACAGGAGTGGGGCCAGGAACAAGAGCCCCAGGGGGCACAGTCATTTGAGGCGGAGGGAGCGCCTCGGGCGTGGGCTCTGGGGCCGCAGGGGGCAGCGGAGGCGGCTGCTCAGGAGCTACGGGCAAAGCAGGCGGCGGCTGCTCGGGCTCTGGGGCCGCAGGGGGCAGCGGAGGCGGCTGCTCGGGCTGCGCAGGAGCTATGGGCGACGAAGGCAACTGCTCAGACGCTGTAGCAGGAACCCAGGACTTTATGCTCAGCCCACTGCTGTTAACTCCGATGACTCACAACTGAGCAGCAATGCACATTTCGAATTCCATCATCAACATCAGGCAGATGACAAGACTGTTGTGGGTCTCATCAATAAAAACGGTGACTCAGCATACAAAGAGGAAGTGTGATGACTATCGGACTGCTGCAGAGCCAACAACCTGTCTCTGAATGTTGACCAAAGAGATGGTTGTTGACGTTAGAAGAACACAAAACACAGAGTGACCACTCTCTGCTGCACATCGATGGCTCATCTGTGGAGATCGTAGAGAGTACCAGATTCCTTGTTGTCCATCTGGCGGAGAATCTCACCAGGTCCTTCAACATCAGCTCCATAGTAAGGAAAGCACAGCAGCACCTCTACTCTCCACGGAAGCTCAGAAAAGCCCATCTCCCATTCTCACACTCTATTGGGGAACTGTTGAAAGCACCCTGAGCAGCTGCATCACGGTCTGCTTTGAGAACTGTGTCGCCTCAGATCACAAGTCCCTACAACAGATAGTGATGACAGGTGAGAAAATCATTGGGAGTATCGTGTTAGAGAAATATGTACTTTTTTTATCATCATTTTGCTAGACGCTTAGAAACAACACCCTGCCGCAGCTTGATCTTAATTGAGCAATAACACGTCTCAAGAACTGTCGCTTGAATATTTCCACCCCATATATGGTGACAAACAATGTTCAATGTCAGTTGCATATCCTGTTTGTGTACCTCAATAAAAGACACTGCGAGGGGAGTTACTCTTTCGAAGTTGGCTGAGTTCGACTGAGAGGCTGACACCTCGAGGTCAGGACGGGGCTTCCCTTTGTAAGGAAAAGTGGTAAAAATGTCCCAAGGTTCTTGGTTGATCATTTGAATGCAGACAATGTTAGGAATTTATGATCATGGGGGAAGCCAGGGAGAGAATGGGGGTTCCAGTTGGCACCACTATGGTGATAAGGATAAGATAAGGTGATAAGAATTGAATTACAATGATCATAAAAGTCTCCACCCTGTCCTGTCCCGTCCCTGTCTCAGGATCCTCACACTCCAGGGGGTCACTCTTTATATGTAAATTCACTCACAACACCTACACACAACACCTTGGTGGGGAGGGCCTTTTTGGGTATAAAGGGGGGTGAAGAACTGTCTTCAATTTGTATCTGAGCTGCCTTTCAGTACCCGGTGTGTCTCTACACTGTATTACATTGTATTATTTTTGCTGTTCAATAAACCATCATTTTGCTGAAACTGCGGAGACTCTGCAAGTGGATTCCCTACACCTTGCAGCAAGTAAAACGTCATCACAGCTGTCTGTGTTGTTCTGTGTTCAGAGACTGGTTTGTTTCCAGCGCATCTTCAGAAGAAGATAACCCTAACATATCTCTCCCCTCCATCACAGATATTCACACCACACACTGCATCCGCAAAGCCACCACCATTGTGGATGACCCCACCCACCCCTCACATTATCGTTTCACCCTCCTGCCTTCTGGAAATAGGTCCCGGAGCATTCGGGCCTTTACAGCCAGACTCAAACAGCTTTATCCCCCATGCCGTCAGACTACTGAACTCTCAGGGACTAATCTGATACCACACACACATACACTCATTAACACACTTTATTATTTAACTACTATTTTTTATCTTATTGTCGCCATGTTTACAGTTACTTTTATTTATTTTTATTGCTACCTCATTGGACAACCAAACTGCGCCTTCTCAGTACTGGGTTTACTGTGCTGTTTGTGCTCGTTGGTGTCAGTTGTCCTCTCTTTTTGCACTGTCCTGCAATGTTTGCACAGTTTTTGCTCATTATGCACCATACAGTATGTTGCTAGGTTGGTATGTGTTAGTCTTCTGTTAATTTAAGTAGCACCTTGGTCCGAGGGAAACAGTTTCTTTTGTAACTGTACTATACTCAACTGTGTAAAGTTAAAAATAACATTAAAGACCTACTTGACTTTTACTGAACAGGTGCTAAAGTGAAATTACTTGCTTCTGGGAAAGAACTCCAGCTGAAATTCTGTACAACAATTATGGGAGACATATGGGAAGGACGCGGTGTCAGACCTGCCCCAGTGGGACGAATGTGGTTTTCCTAGTAACAGCAGCTTCAGTCCCAATCAGATAAGCCAGATGCGTCTGAAATTAGAGGAACGGGATCAGACTGGTTGCTCAGGGGACTAATGTGGTAGAACTAAAACAGAGACAAATTGGACGGTGTTTCAATTGTGGGAAAATGAGACAAAGCAGGCAGAGGAGATGCGGGTGGCAAAGAAGCATGAGATAAGGAATGCAGAGAATGTGGATGAGGGTGAGACTCCTGTGAAAACTGTGTATTGAAAATTAGGGCCATAGTATTGTCATCCATCCTGTCAGGGTATGGAAATACACTGAGGGTAAATGGCCTAATGCAGGAAGTGTCTTAATCCTATAACATCCAGCTGATTCAGGCTGTGGGGGACAGTGTAGTACTGCACTCTTCTGGCTGGGACCTTGAATAAATGAATGAATGTTACATTTATACAGCCCTTTTCTAAGATACACAAAGAGCTTTACAGAAGCACTGGGGAGCCACTTCAACCCAAACGTGAGGCAGCAGGAGAGGGGGCCCAGGCAGAGAGAACAGCCAACAAGACGGGTGCTTCCACAGACAGGACGGGGGCCCCGGCAGACCAACGCTGACGACTCCTGGGACCAAGTCAACAGAGCAGCTGTCGTCATTGTGACTCACCCTCATACATCCATCCATTGTCTAAACCGCTTATGCTACTGGGTCGCGGGGGGTCCAGAGCCTATCCTGGCAGGATCTGTGCACGAGGCAGGGAACAACCCAGGACGGGGGGGCAGCTCATTGCAAGGCACATTCACACACCATTCACACACACATGCACTCCTACGGCCAATTTAGCAAGAGAGAACATGCAAACTCCCCACACATGTGACCCAGGCGGAGACTCGAACCTGAGTCCCAGTGGTGGGAGGTAACAGTGCTAATCACTGCACCACCAAGCAGCCCCACCCTCATACATGATTTCTGATTCTTGATTTTAATCCCCTTTTCTGTTTTTGGCAACATATAAAGTGCTGTGAATGTCACTGTCAGATTGTCATATCATCCTCCAGTTGTCCCTTGTCACCCTGGATGCACATTGAGTGTTTGCTAAATATTTTATCTTGTAGTGTTCCTGATTTTTTCCTGTGTTTTAATTTGCAATTCTCAAATTTCATGACTGGCATCCGTGGGGACGATTAATTAAACCTGTTAACTCTGCACTTCAATTTCAAACTGTTGGTAACATGTGTACATATTTTTGTCTGATCTTTTCACCACCAGGTGGCGATATAGCAACTCCAGAGTTATTGATGGCTAGAACAAAAAAAACACAGTAACACAGAGGTGTAGCTAAAAATTCTGGGCCCCTGACAGAATGTCACCTTGCGCCCTCTGTCGAATTTTACATTCTGTGAAAGAGATTTGTTGAGCCATCTTCCAATGTAATCCAATCCAGCTCTTTATTTGAAAAGCACTTTAAACAACCTTATGGACCAAAGTGCTGCACAAAGGAATAAATAAAAACATTCACACACTTAAAAACGAAGTAAAAGAAATTTAATAAAAACCAAAACATTCAATGTGAGTAAAAGGCCATTAATAAAAATTTAAAAAAATCAATTAATTAATAAAGAAAAGGCTAAGATAAAAATAAGATTTACTATTAAAATTAACATCTCACAATGTGTCAAAGGTGAAGGAGAAGAGATTAGAAGAGATTTAAAAACGGACAGAGGGGATTCCTCTCTAATGTGAAAAGGCAAGTCCATTCCACATTTTAGGAGCTGCGACTGCAAAGGCTCGATCCCCTCTAAGCTCACGCTGAGTCTTAGGAACCGTCAGGAACAGCTGATCAGCTGACCTGAGAGAGCGGGTGGGGGTGTAAGGGTGAAGCAGCTCACAGAGGTCAGATGAGCAAGACCACTGAGGGCTTTAAAAGCAAATAACAGAATTTTAAAATGAATCCTAAAATGTACGGGCAGCCAGTGGAGTGAGGCTAAAATGGGGGAGACATGCTCATATTTCCATGTGCGGCAGCATTTTGAACCTTCTGGAGGTGAACAATAGTGGAGCCTCTAACCCCAACATAGAGGGCGTTACAGTGGTCCAAACTAGTAGTGACAAAAGAGTGGATTACTGTCTCAAAGTGCTGCCTAGAAAGAATTGGCTTTATTTTGGCCAACTGCCTCAATTGTAAAAAGCTTGACTTGACAACTAACCTTATCTGAGTGTCAAACTTAAGGTTGGTGTCGACTTTAACCCCTAGGTGTGTGATGACTGGTTTACAATATTGTTCCAAGGAACCTAAAATTACAGTGGAGGTCAGAGGAGTGGAGTTACCAAAAACCAACACTTCTGTCCATTACCTCCCCACTTCCTTGTTAGTTACAATATTTGTTCTGCATTACTGTACTGCTTTGGAGCCTTTTGATATTAAGGTGAATAACACAGGTGAAAAATTAAGGTGAAAAAAGAGACAGATGCATTGACAGCAGTCGTGGCCACACTTTGGACTGGGAGTGTAAGAGCAAAGGAAACTGAATCCACTATGTTCTGTCCTGTAAATTTTTATTAAACACCACATGACACACATACGAGTCCTGTTTTAACTTTCAGGGCTGATGGTCTGCAGCCTGGCTTGTGTTCTACAGTGCAGCGCAGGTGCAGTCACTGTGCTGAGCCCGGCGTTATATTAATGACGCAGCCTTTCACACTGACCAGTGAGAAATAACCTTGAAAATGACTGTGCTCTTTGTGGTTCTCCTTTTTTCTTACCACCAAGCAAGAGACTAAACATATTTTCTACTTATCAGTTATCAGAAATCAGAAATGTCATGCAGTAATCAGAGGTTAGACAGCAAGAATGACTTTTGTATTTTTATCTTTTGTCAATCTTTTATCCAGCGACTACTAATTCTCATCGGGGTCTGGAGAGGGTGGGACCTGTCCCAGGAAGCACAGAGCACAGGCCTGCATGGGATGCCATTCCACACAAGCAAAAACAATTAAGATGGTCAGATTTGCCTCACTGTGTGATTTTGACTGAAAGATGAACTAAGCACAGTCTTGTGTGTATAAAAATGCGTAGATTCATTTAACTTTAACAATGAGATTCAGCAACATGACCTTATAGTGTTAATGATCGGTATCTTACTGGTATTAACTGAATTATGCAAAATTCTACATTATTCTATATTATTGCACCCAAAATTGTTCATACTGACTAAATGTAATTACTGACATCCTGGACATACTGCTTTTTAGGTTTGAATTTAAAATGTTAGTAGACAAATTCATGCTGTCAATAACATCTCACTTGCTCACCCACTTTTAGATAAAAATACCCTTTGTGGTTTTTCTAGTGAAGCAGTGGGCCTGAGCTGAGGACCTGATGGTTGTGTGGTTTTCGCTCACTGAGAAGAGAGACACAAACACCCTGCTCTCAGTCGGTCAGTCTTCCTGTAAAATGCAGAGGTGAGACTGCTAGTGGAAAATTACTGACTGCAGCGTCAACAACACATATAAACAGCAGCACAAACAAAATGTTCCACAAATGCAGGACATCTGTATGCTTACAGCACACATCAGACACGCTGACCCTCAGCACTGAGCTCCTCCAGGCTCTGTGCTCTCCCTCTTCTCTTCAATTTCTACACAAATCACTGCTGCTCCAGTGAAGATCCTGAATTTTGCAGGTGATACTACTGTGTTTGCCATCATAACTGAAGGTGATGAGTCTGCCTACAGACTGGAAGTCGTACAGCTGACCATCCAGTTCTGAACTCACATTATCCCAATGTCCACATGCTTAGACTCCTCTCATCATCAGGGAGGAGCGTCCCTTGGCACTGTAGAGTAGATGGATGAGAGCAGGCTGATAACAAGGCTGTCATCAATTTTATGTGACACCTCTCACCCCCCCAGCAGACTATGGAGGCCCGTAAGGGCAGCTCCTTCAGTAAGAGACTCAGACACCCGGCGTGTGACAGAACGGTACCGCAGGTCATTGGGCCCCACAGCAGTCAGGCTTTATAATCTGCACTCTGCTCATTGAACTTTTCCCCTGTTCACTGTCTTCTGATACAGTTTCTATCTGCTGCTGATCTGCAATATTGTTCCTCCTTATTCACTGATGTGCAGTGTTGCATTGAGCCAGTGCATTATGCCCTGTGTGGCAGCTTCCTTTGGGAGGCTAATATCTGGCACATGAGCAATAATGTTACATGCAATAGGATTGTGTATAAGTTAAGGATTGTGTATAAGTTAATTTTAATATTCCTATAATATTCCTCTGTATGTAATATATTCTTATTTTTTGTTTCTATTATTACCCTATATTTATATATACATCCATTTATTTTACATTCATAATGATGTTGTTTGTTGTTTTGTGCCCCACTGCTCTTGTAACAAGCCTCAGTCTTGACTCTCCCTTTTAAGGTCTTGGCCTTAAATCACACTCGATATAGGTGGTGTCGTCCCCATCACCCTGACCAGGATACATGCTGTAAGATTAATGGATGGTGTTTATCTGTGTGATGAAAAAGAATGTGAATAAAACAAAAATGTACCATTATAAATGGGAGCCCTAGGATGTGTGGTGGTTAGAGATGTGGACTGATGAGAATTTTGCTTTTCTAAAGTTCTGTTGTGAAAACTGTACATTCCGTTCCATGTACAGTAGTGATATGTAGCAATCATGTGCTCCAGTCAAATGTCCAGCTGCATGAATAATAATGGTGGCTTGTTTGGATAAAATAACTTAGGCTGAATACTTGAAAGCGTGACCTGGGTGAGGTAGAGAGGAAACAGGGTCTTACAAGAAGCAGATATTGTTCTGTCTGTGTGGTTTTTACTCTTTGCAAAGTGAGTCCAGCACAGTGCAGTCAGTGGGTCAGTCTTCCTGAGCTGCATCTAACCAGTGGAAACATCTGCAGCACTGCAGAGAAGCACTCAGCAGACAAACAAACCCAAACAGCTTACAGCTGTATGTCACTTTTGGACAGAGGTGGACAAAGTACACAACTTCACTACTTGAGTTAAGTATAGATACTCCTCGTCAAATAATACTCAAAGTTTTTCAGTTAATTTTTTACTTCAGTTAAAGTACTGGAGTATTTGCATCTAAAAATACTTAAGTATTCAAAGTACATTATGTTTTAAATGCAAGACATTTTTCAGAACCTAATGACTCTGAACACCCCACTGAATACACTGACTGGCTTGTACATCTTGTAGAATAAAAAGCTTGTGGAATATGATACAATGACTATAGAAACACAACTGACATAACAAAAGTACAGCCATTGTCATTTTCATCTTATTTAACACCCCCCACCCCACTCACACAAAAGAGCATGGTAGTGTTCTTACAGAGCCGTAGCAGTGTGTGTGTGTGCATGTGTGCATGTGTGTTTGTGTGTGTGTGTGTCTATGTGTGTGTGTGTTTGTGTGTCTGTGTATGTTTGTGTGTGTGTCTATGTGTGTGTATGTTTGTGAGCCAAGTAACAAGACAGGGAGCAAGAAACAAAACTCCTCTTTCTTAATTATCCACATCGTTATTAACGACACAGGTATATATACAGGTACATATACAGGTACATGTATATACTCAAAAATACATCCAGAACACACAATTAAATGAAAAACGTAATTTAAGAACACTTGAAATTTTCATTCAGTTTCTTTCATCTGTTTAATATAATCGATCAGTCCCTGTGCGTTTGCCCCAAACCATTCAGCATGGTACACAAGGGAGACAAGTAAGCATGTGTGACATCAAAGAACTGATTGCAGCAACTCAGCCTTTCCACAACATTAAAGCCGCTTATTCCCCCCCATGCCATGAAGAAATAATCTCTGTGGCTCCCCTCTCCCCCTCCCTCAGCCCCCAGTCTGGCTTGAACATTTGCACTTCCAGTAAAAATGCGCCCCAAACACACTGACACCAAACTCAGCACCGGTACTCCGTAAAATCCCGTGATTCAGTCTCAGAAGCACTGGCTCCCCTGCCCTCCTCTGAACATTATTAAAGCTACACCCTGAACACTCTGTGTGACTGACATGAATGAGAAGCATCTTTATTCATAATCTCTGTAGCGGAGGTCAGAATACAGAGTGTCATTATTCCCGTCTTTCTTCTGTCTCCTGGGTTTTGGCTTCTTAAGGTTCAGGGCAGCGTAATTCAGTGTGTCCTCGTCATGGCACTGTGGAGACAAAGATGGCAGAATTGGATGGATCAAATCGGTTTGCTATTACCTATTTTCACAAATAGCACTTAAAATGCTGATCCCAGGATGGAAATCAGTCTGAGGTTCATTTGTTTTACTGACGATTTGTAATTTGAAATATTTATTACATACTTGCTTGCGTGACCATTCCACTTTTGATATATCACTGTTCTTTTCATCTGTTTAAAATATATAACACATCAATATATTATTTAATTTCGCACGGTATCATACCGTGGTCAGATAACATTCCGAATTTTCAAGCAATCAACATCCTTTTTGTCTCAAAAATGAAAGTAAAAATGACTTCTGTCAATTTAAGTGTGCATGTTTGGATACGTGTCATTTGTTCTCATATATCATATATAATAAAATTGCTATAAAGGAGATCTTGGTAATAAAAGTTATTGATATGCAACTTATTGCAACATGTATATTTCAATAGATTTTGCAAAATATGAAAGATATAATACAAAAATGTAAATCTTACAGTACAAAAAGGTTTATATAAATAAGGTGAGATTTAATAATGGATTTTAAAACTGTATTACCTGCAAGAGTGGTTTTAATATGAAAATGTTATCTATCATAAAACAATTTTATATTTCTATAATTTGTTAAAATCTACATTTTGTCCTTCTGAGTGCATAAAGCCGGGCAGCGTACCTGCACAGTGTGTACAGGTCAGTTTACATCTTATACAAATGAGAGCAACGTTCAGAATAATGCTGCAAGATAAAACTATCAGCAAGCCAGAGTGAAGAGGATCCAGCAGCTTCTGAAAGCCTGTAACAAAGAGATAGATTTCAGCATAATGATATAGAGACACATTTCCCATTTGCTTACATTACATTAGTTAAAGATCAAATCGATAACACATTACAGCAGTTGTTTTGTAAATAGTCCATTTTTAACATGAACTTCTAGTATTTTGCATTTTAACAATTTATATTAATATTTGAAATAATTATTAAATTAGGCTCCGGACCCCCCGCGACCCAATAGGATAAGCGGTTTGGAAAATGGATGGATGGATGGATATTAATATTTGAAATAATTATTAAATTAGGCTCCGGACCCCCCGCGACCCAATAGGATAAGCGGTTTGGAAAATGGATGGATGGATGGATAATTATTAAATTAACATCTGTGTAATTTAATTTAAGCACTTAAATTAGAAAATTCATTACATTAAAAAAAGAAATAAATGTCTTAATAGCAGAATAAGCTAAATAAAACTTTGAAGCAGATATACTCTCCACACTGGGTGCTACCATCTATATCCAGCTGTGTGCCGTTCCCAAACAGCATCTCCCCACACTGGGTGTTACCATCTATATCCAGCTATGTGCCGTTCCCAAACAGCATCTCCCCACACATGGCCACAGCGCAGTAGTAAGTCCCAGCATCGGAGAGGCTGAGGTTCCCCTTGGGGAGGCTGTAGACGCAGCTCCGTGTAGGAGATCCAGCCTCAGGGCTCTTCTCACACTCATCACTGCTGTTTCCATGGCTGTAAATGACTCCAGGAAGGGATTCTCCTGATCCATGTCTGAACCAGTAAACACTGTGTTCTCCTGCACAGCTCCCAGTCTCTATCGTACACTGCAGGCTCACAGAGTCTCCTGGCTGCAATGTGTCAGACACAGGCTGCTGTACCACAGTCCTGCTGTTGGAGAGTCTTTACCTGAAAAGCAAAATAGTCATGATGACAGCCCTTTGAGAATAACAATGGAAAATACAGATCCTCAAAAATTGTTCTTACAGATTTTTGGGAACTGAATCGATGTTCTTCTAGCCATCCAAGAAATCAGTAACTTCTTGGAGAACAGCTGACATTCTTCTCTCTTTTTATTGTATTACTGCTTATTAGTATATATCAGGTAACACTATACATTAACTGCACCTACATAATACCTAAATAAAAATTATATGATAATAACAAACATTATAATCATATAATGTCTTGTATTAATGTATGAAGGTAGATGAATATAATTAATTTCAATTCAAAGAAATGAAGTGTGTAAAGTGTACTTTATATTTTCATGATTTTCGTGACTTTACATTTGGTTTATGTTGCCCCTTTTCCACAGGAAGGTATTTATTGTTTTTGCATATTTAGCTCTTGATGTGTTTTGGTATTTTTGAGCATTTTGCTGTAGTACCCTGCATAATTTAATTCAAGAGCCGAAGAGCTGTTTGCCCATTACTAGTTTGTCTATCTTTTAACATTAAAGAAAAAGTATACATAGTAAAAGGAATTACTTGGTTTCGTAGTTCCTCCTATTTATTTTCTTATGCACACAAAAGTAAGTTTTTCCGTTCAACCATAGCACTACAGCGAAAAGCAAAACGTCATGGCAAATACAATTATGCTTTATTCCAATACACATTGCTAATTTTTCATTATTATTACATTTATTCAGCATAATATCTTCAAAGGTTTCATGATTTAATTTGCAATCTTCTGGCCTGAAATCTTTTCCTGCTACACTGAAGACTCTCTCAGCGTGTGCAGAGAAAGCTGCAGCCAAAGGGTTGGCATCCTCTGATAAACATGGTTGGTTCAGGTATCGGTGACATTATGTGAACCTTTCATGGCAGGAATAGGGACTAGTTTGACTTTTGATGCAGGAAAAGTGTTTGGGACGTTTCTTAGGTTAGAAACTGCCGTCACTGCAGCCAACACTGACTTTTAAGGAGAGACACTCAGCTCTTCCTATGAGCAGATCCACCATGGTGCACAAAATGACAGTATAATTATTATTTTAGGTGACACTTCAAATGTTGCATTATTTCATTCTTTACAAAACGACATTTTTATAACAATGATGTATAACAATGTTAATGTGTTTATGTATAATTCATATTTAAATTAAAGTTCATATTTTAGTTAAAAGCTACACCTACAGTACGTATATGAACTTGAATTTGAATCCAAACCCTTTTTCGTTCTTCTTCTTTAAATTCAAATATAAATTTCAATGCCACAACCTGTTTTCAACCACAATTCAAATGTAATTCAGATTAACAAAATGAACTGAAATTCAAGTTCATATATGTATTCAAAATCCTGAATTTTAGGATACGTATTTGAGAATTTCATTCTCAAATCAGTTCTGAATGGTGCACATCCCTAGTTCATATGTTAAATCATGCATTTTTTTTTTCAGAGTGAATACACACTGACTGCTCAGATAAATAACGTCAAAATAATTTTCTTTTGTTGCTTAAGATTTTTGCACAGTCCTATACTGTATATAACAACTCAAACATTTTTTTATGTTATTTGTTTTAAAGAGGCTGCAATGTGTAACATTAACATCTGTATAAAGAGAAGGTTAGGCTTTTGGCTGACAGCAAGCAAAATGCAACAAATTGTATAATAATAATAATAATAATAATAATAATGAATGATTTTTGTTTGATGTTTAGAAAAACATTTATGGAACAAAGCAGACAATAAGGTATCTTTGCTAATTTTATATTGACAAACAACTAAACTGTCAAAATTATTTTGCAGGGAATAATCTTACTGACATTATAATAAAGCAAATATGAAAATAGTTGGAATCTCATTTACCTGTGATTATGACAAAGGTTCCATTCCCGAAGGTGACCTCATGAAGAAAACACAGCAGCACAATAATACACTGCAGAATCTGACGGCTCCACGTTAGAAATAGTGAGGTTAAAACTCCCCTCTGCATTCAGTAAGGAGTAACGTTTTATGCTTTTATATTCCTTGTAAAATTCACCAGGT
>NW_026042888.1:0-81742 GCF_023856365.1 Brienomyrus brachyistius | reverse complement strand
CTGTCATTGTACATCTCTTCTGATGTCACATTTATTTATTTGTTTATTTATACCTGGTAACTGCACACTGCACAAATACAAATAAATGATGAATTACCAAAACCTTAAATACTGTACAGAAGGATAAAACTCAATTATTGCTGAAAAAATCTACACACAGATATAAAATATAATATTCCCATCAAAATCACACATGCACAGCCAAAAATGTAGGCAGTAACTATATACTGCTTTGCCAAACAGGTACAGGTATCAGACACAGAGAACATCAACTTGTTCATTATACTCTTTGGTTATAAGATAACTGGGTACATCATCCAGCAGAAGGAAAAATAGGCCGACCATTAAAACTGAGAATACATTCAGCAAACTGAATGTGACCTTCACTGCCAGACATGCAAAGTGTTAAAAGGTGCAGTGTTATACTGTACATAACATTTTAATTAAAGATATTCAAATTTAATATTGTGTACTTTAGTGAACTTTTGTTACCTTCCTCGCACAAATATGTGAATTCGTCCCATACTGAAAGAAATTACCCTTTATGCCCTCACCGATGTGAATTGGCACAAATTTCCACAGCTTTCTCACCATAGCCAGCCATTTTCTCCATAATCATAATCAATTCCAACTCCTATTATTTCTTTCACTGCAGACAGAATGACGTGGCCTTCCATCCACTTCAGTCTCATTCATTCTGCAATATGGGTGCTTGTGGTTATTAAGCAAGCAAGCAAATGATCCATCTTCTTCTGCAGTATCAGCACTTAAAGGAGAAAGTCAGTGTGAGAATAGGTGACTGCAGTGACTGTCCTTCCGTGCCATCAGTGTGTGCAGGGAGTAAGACCAGAGTACAGACGCACAAAGCTTATATTTCTTGCTTTTACCAAAAACAAGCTGAAAAATAAATATGTCCAGCTCTTGCCTGAGAACTGCTGCGATATTTCTATTTCAAATACAAGCTCGAATCCATCCATCCATCCTATGTAACCGGGGGTCCGGCGTCGGCTGTCAGAGGGCTGAAACGGCAGACGCTGTCGGTAATCCAGGTCGGCTGATCGTAGCTGGCAGTAAGCGCGCCAGGCATGATTCGGAGCCAAGGAGGTGAAGCAGAGATCGGTACACAGGAAGACAGGAACACAAGGAGGGGAAAAACGCTTGCACGCTGCATAAACCACGAAGATCTCACGTCTGGCCAGAAATAAGAGACTGAGAAGGGGAAGGTTGACCACAGATGGGAGGGGCGGGGTTCCAAAGCGGAACCACACCTCCTCAGGCACTTCCATCTCCTGCCAATATTCCTCTGTCCTTTATTTCCCTTCACACTGCACTCCAATCATGCTCCACAACCACAAACCTCTGAAATCTCCTACACTCTCTGCACTCGACTGACTCCTTACCAGCTTCTCTCCTGCCGCTGCCTGCACTCCTTCATGTTCTGTCGGCACCCAAACCACCTGCTTTGCTCGCCCCATCATTTCTCCCAGATTTAGCGTGGGCTGATTAAAAGCCACTGCTAAGGGGGGCTCCTCCTCTGGTGTGTTGTACCATTCCCACCAGTCCTCCGTATCTGAATGGCTACTCCCTCAGGGCCTAATATTATCCAGTCTGTTGTCATGCAAGATTCTGGAACATGCAGGTTGGACAGGTGTGTCTATGCTGATCACAGCTCCAGCACACCAGCTGAATCAGCCTGTTCCCCAGTCTCCCCAGGGTCTAGGATCATCAAATTTGTGAGTAAATGGGTACCCTCTGAGGAAACCCCCATCCATTGTATCTACTCACCTGTTCTAATTAGGAACCGGAGGCCAATTAGTGGCCTTGTTTTTTTGGCGGTGACTGACTCAATTTCTTCGTCAGCTCCCTCTCATGCTCTTCAGCAGAGTCCTCCTCCTCTCTGTACAAGTCAATAGCGTGGATCAGCTGCTTCTCAGGAATAGTAATAAGCGCCACCACTTGCCTTAGCCTGCTTCTCACTGGCTTCAGGAGCGTGTCCTGCAGTGCCCTCCGGTACAGACCTCTGAACACCGAATCCTGTAGGTCCTGCTCTGTCTCAGTGCTCCACCGCTTTTCTTGGGCTTGCAGATAGGCAGCTGGGCTCTCCCCCTCCTTTACGGGCTCCTCCTTCATTTCAGCCACACCTAGTCCCTGTCACCACTGCCAGCATTCTCTCCATTCCGTCTACCCCCAGGACACAAGCCTGAACCGCTTTTATGTCCCCCATCACCAAGAGCCGTCCCATAGTTTCCTCCTCAAATACTTTCATCCATTTTCAAGCTCCGTCTGCCAGGACTGTTCTGCCCATGGTACATACTGTGTCTGTGCTCCTTTCGCCACCAGGGGGAGCATCAGAGTGTCCCTATCGGGGGTCTCACAGCCCTCCTGCTTCCCACTGTTCTATGATCTGCATTATCCTCCTCTACTCCTTCCTCACTATCCGTTTCTATCTCCTTCTCCTGAAACTGACTCCATCCTCTACATGGAGGGTTAGGGCTGTCCATCAGATGCATCAGCCCTTCTGCAGCCCTACCACTTGCTCCGCACCCCACCTTTATATCACCCCCTTTTTTCTTAAACCCACATGCCTGGCCTTCTATTATTATATCACTCCTTCGCAGTCCTTCCTTCACGGTCTGCCGCCGCTGGTCGCTCACTTCCCTGTACCCATATAAACAACTTTCTTCATCCTTCTGTTTCTTCCCCTCTGAACTTTACCTTGCCCTCTATTACTGGAAAGTGGCCCTTAAATATCAGAGGTGGCCCTTCTACTAACAGATACAGTCCCTGATACAGAGGAAGTCGTAACTCCTCCTGCTCTGTTTCACCTTTGACTCCTGCCTGATTCTCACTCATCACTCTCTCATCACTTTCTGCTCTTTTCTCCAGGCCTCTCCCTTTGCCATAACCTCAGAACCTCCAGTTGCTCACTCCTTTTCTTGTTACACCTTTCTGTGTTCTTATTAGCCTTATGATACTTTATCAGAGTCTCCATCTCCTCACACACTGCCACATCCAGAAATATGGCAGAAATATAAAGTACAGATATTTTATGGGTTCCACTGAAATAAAGGTAGCTGATTATGAGAAAGACCTCGGTGTGTATGTTGATGCTTCCATGTCCCACTCTCGCCAGTGTGGGGAAGCAATAAAAAAGGCAAATAGAATGTTGGGTTACATCTCTAGGTGTGTGGAGTTTAAGTCAAAGGAAGTGATGCTATGATTGTATAATTCCTTGGTAAGACCCCACCTAGAATATTGTGTGCAGGTTTGGTCACCATACCTTAAGATGGACATTGCTGCCTTGGAAAAGGTGCAACGTAGGGCTACGAGAATGATTCCCAGTCTTAGCGGAATGTCTTATGAGGACAGGTTAGTTGAGCTGAATCTGTTCAGACTAAGTGGGGGCATGAGCCAGTTATATAAGATTCTAACAGGTCTGGATGGTGAGTGACATGACATACTAGAACTCGTGGCCACAAGTAGAATTTAGCGGGGAGAACATTTTAAAACGAATTTGAGGAAGCACTTCTTTACACAGCGTGTAGTTAGAGTATGGAATAGTCTTCCTACTAGTGTAGCGCAAGCTAAAACCCTGGGTTTCTTTAAATCAGAGCTAGATAAGATTTTACCAACTCTGAGCTGTTAGGTAAGTTTTTCCCAAAAGTGCTTGATGGGCCGGATGGCTTCCTCTCGTTAGTAAATTTCTTATGTTCTTAAGGTTACTTTTCCTATAGAACAAGTCTATACATTGTACTTTTATTAAACAAATGAAATAGCCTTATGCTATTTATCTTATTTACACAAATGCTTGTCATTTTTGTCTCGTCTACACAGTCGCGTATTTACAATTCTCCTCTGCTCTCTGTATTGCGCATGGCGGACTTCCGCCCCGATGCAGACAGGTGAGCACACTCCCACCAGCGGACAGAGAGCGCGCGTCGGAAAATATGTCACGTCAACCATCTCAAAAGCAGACAAAAATATCTGCTGTGCCATTTATCTGTGTATGACTCCTCAGATCTCCAGTCCGGTCAAAAGTTTCACTAATTATCTACTTCTTCCCTTGCATGTTTAGTCCTATACTGAACTCCCTGTTCACTACACCTTACACATCTTAAGTTTAAGATTTGTCCAAATTTTACAGTAACCTACCCACACTTATATTACAGAGAATGTTTTTTGCATTAAAGCTCGCAAATACTAAATTTGATTCCACAGTTATGGCTTTAGATACCGAGGGATCCTGGTATATCATACTTATACAAAACTAATTATGGTAAATTACTATGTGAAATAAAGAATTATCTCAAAGATGGGAAATCCTCCCTCTATCCTTATTGGGGAGAGTGGAGAGCATTAGAATGAACATACCACCTAGGCTTCTCTTTATGTTCCAGTCCCTGCCCATAGGGGTCCCTATATCTACATTCAAAACGCTCAATAAATGGTTATCCAAATTTACCTGGCAAAACAAAAGACCCAGGATTGAACTGAAAAGACTATTAAACCCAAAAGAGAATGCGGGTCCTGACTTGCCTAATTAAAAAAAATATTACTTGGCAGCCCAACTTATATCAGTAGTGGTATGGATTACCCAGGACAGGGAGGGTCAGTGGGTGGTAATGGAACAGAGTATCTGCCCAAATTTGCCGCTGGACATAGCAATTATTTTTAATCAAGATACACGGAAAGTAAATAAAATCAATAACATTTGGATAGGAAACGCTCTGAAAAGTGAGAGAGAGGCTGGGACGCCCTTCATCAATATCAAGATCAATGAAAATTGCACAGAATGTTGATTTTTTCTACCATCTAAATTAGATACAGGGTTTAAGACATGGGGAGAAAAGAGGTTTAACCAGTTGGATCAGTTGTGTGATGGAGGAGATCTAATGTCCTTCGAACATCTTAGAAATAAATGTGGCCTCCCAGTGCCCGATTGTTTTAGATACCTACAGTCAACAAATATATTGTTTATATGAACAATTAAAGGATTGGTTAAAAAGAACATTATATCATATATTTATAAAATATTGCAAAAGGAGGTCAACAGTGTTAATAAAGAGAAATGAGAACTAGAGATGAATACTATCATTAACGATGAAGATTGGACTCATTCATGTAAAGAAGGACACAGAATAACAAACAGTCCTACATGGTGGGAATTTGATTGGAAAGTTAAGATGAGATACTTTAAGACTCCCCTTCTCACCTCTACGTTTGGTAACACCTCAAATCAGGGGTTTATTGGAGGGGTTGTGACCTGGTAGGAGACCACACCCACATTTTTTGGGATTATCCAGAATTGTCAGAGTACTGGCAAAATATACAGGAAGAGATAAAAAATAAATGTTTGAACATAAAATTACCACTTGAACCAGCTCGTTTCATACTAGGAATTATGCCACAGAATATAGTGCATGAAAATAAGGTTGTATTACAGAGAGTTCTTCTTGTAATTGCCAGGAGGATGATAACGATCTCCTGGCTAAAACCCCAGACACCCACGACAGTACAATGGAAAGAAAGAGGAAAGAAAGTGTATAATATGGAATTTATAACTGAAAAATTGTTAACGAGAACAGAGTGTTTTGTGGAAGAAATTTCTCGAAGTCCGATGTTTAAGTGTTTGACAGAACTTTATTATTTGATGAGCTCACAGGGAACAGACACTCAGCAAGCATGCGTCTTGTGTTCTGCTCCCCGAGCAACAAATGCATACATCTTTTATGGCCTAAAATGCGACAGTCATCTGACAAATCAAGGACAAATCGGATTTTTGGACGTTCCAGTTACTTCTGCCTTTCAAGGTCCAGGCGAGTACAAAGAAAGTTTGGCCATTTGGAGATACCAGTTTCTTCTACGTTTTCAAGGTCCACCTATCAGCTTAGAACAAGTCTATCTATTTGGGACTTTTCCTTTTGCTATATTATTCTAGGACTCGTTGTTCTCTTTTTCTACATTTTATATTATCCAATACCATGCATTCATTTTATAATATCTTCTGCAACAGCTTACTTCTCAGGTCAAGCCTTTGCTTTGACCTGGGCCTCTTGCTGATCAAGCAATATATGGCAAACATGTTAGTTCCTCTATAGAAAATAGAAATTTCTTACTTAAGCAGATTTGCATTCTTGTTTGATACATTCAATTAATGACAAGTAAATTACATTGTTTCAACCACTATGTGTAAATCAACAACACATTGTAAACTCAATTGTTAATTACTGATTAGGTAATGCATTTTGCATAATCATCTACATTCCATTATTGATTACTGATTAGCATAATCAAGAATTTTCTATCACAGTTTCTTTATTAAAAGGTTTCCAATCTGTAATTTTCTTTTTTCAACAGAAGTGTGGCACTTAGGAAAGGATAGGGTTGAATTGAGACTTCCATGTACAGCACTGTGCAAAAATCTTAGGCAGGCAAAGAAAACGATGTTTAGATTGTCCTCGTGTTGGTGTAAAACTATGATATTATGCCTGTCAAAGTGTCTCAGCTTAGCCATTTCAGAACCTCTGCTAACATCATCCTAGTATTTGTAGCGACCGTCCAGTGCAGCCATGTATTTTTTGACTTGGCCACTAGCACACCTCATACAGCTAGTCAATCTGTCAAAATCATGGAACGGCTGAGGTGCCCCTGAGGAGAAGTTTGGGAACTGAAGCGGTGTTCATCTAGCCATCCGACTAGATATCAGTATCTTTTTAGAAAAGAGAAGAAATTATTAATAGTTTTTATTGTGTTCCTCTTAATTTACACGTTCTAATGTTAAATTGTGTTATTTGTTCTAAGCCAAAGTACACTTGCTACCCAGATAAACAGCTTTAAACATTTCTTTGGACTGCCTAAGACTTTTGCACAGTACTGTATATCTTAGAACATAAGAAATTTACAAATTAGAGGAGCCCATTCGGCCCATCAAGCTCGTTTGGGAAGAACTTAACTAATAGCTCAGAGTTGTTAAAATCTTATCCAGCTCTGATTTAACCATCTCTCTCAATATAATATTGGGATCATTTATTCTCTTCAGAGGCCTCCATAGAATAATGCATCCATCCTCTCAATTATGTTTAGACAGACGTATCCTAAGGCACCAGGGCAACAACAGTCAGAATAACAACAGAATCATCAATTTCACAGCTAGTTTTAAAAATTGCTTTAATGCAGAGTGATTACAGAAAAAAAGATAAGCAAATTAGGTAATATTAACAAAATTATTAAAACATGTAGAGTAATAGACATATTTGTCTTTCAGACATATTGTGCTTTTTTAAGAGCAGAAGGGATACATTAAATCAGGATTATATTTTGTTTTTAATGATATATATATATATATATATCATTGGCCGGTTATCCTATTTGTTCAGCGCCAACCCAACAAGTAGAAAATTCAGCACCACGGACAGTGATCTGTGCTACTATGACGTCAGGTCCTTTCATTGGCTCCATATATTTTTCTAGAAATAACTAATTGGCTCTTTTCTAGAAATGTCCAGCCTATATGAAGAGAATATTTTATTTTTATTTAGACTAAGAAACTACAGAAAATCAGCTCTGCATGTGATCTCCCCTTTACTGCTCAAGGAGGGCACACGCACATCAACAAATATCAATGCAACAATTACAGAAGAACAATTTCTCACAGCTTCAGAAGAAGTCAGATTTCTGTGTAATTCAGAGATTGTCCAAGACTTCTGCTAGAACATTTTCTGCACTTGAACCGAATTTCAAAATAAATGACACCTGGGTGACCCAGGTTCGAGTCTCTGCCTGGGTCACATGTGTGCGGAGTTTGCATGTTCTCTCCATATCGTCGTGGGGTTTTCTCCGGGTACTCCGGTTTCCCCCCCACAGTCCAAAAACATGCTGAGGCTAATTGGAGTTGCTAAATTGCCCCTAGGTGTGCATGTGTGAGTGAATGGTGTGTGAGTGTGCCCTGCAATGGGCTGGCCCCCCATCCTGGGTTGTTCCCTGCCTCGTGCCCATTGCTTCTGGGATAGGCTCCGGACCCCCCACGACCCAGTATGATTAGTGGTTTGGAAAATGGATGGATGGATACACCTGGGTCTATTAAAAGAAGGTGATGCTGCCTGAACCACCAACCAAGGCTGGGAGGAAAGGGAGGAACACTAGTCAAATGAAGGAAGAAAAGGCCACCGTATCTCATGGTCACGAATACAAAAGTCAGGGAGTGTTATGAAGAAGGCACCACACTTAAGACTATTGGTTTTATGCAGTGAATTACACCAGAGAGAGTTTTTGCATTTTAGCTGTGTCATGTAACATTCCTCAGACTTCATTTTAATGTTTTCTTCAACGCAACAAAGTCCCACGGTAACAAAAGCGCTGAGGTCTGGATCGTTAATTGCAATGTGGGGAGTGCAGACCAGCTGGGGTGGGGGATCGTGCTCAGTCACGATAAAAGGCAAACGGGTAAATTGTGAATACGCACTTAATCTAACTACAGTTTAACGTTGTTCCACATACCAATATCACTACGTATCGGTATCGCAAAACAAAATTTAAAATGTTAAGATTCTGTCATTCTGAAAATCTGAGTATTTTAGACATTATGTTCCATAGCAATTTGTGGAGATAAATACCCTCGGACAGTAGCGTTCATTTCACAATTAAGTCTCTTTAAGTCATTGTTTTATGTTAAGCAGGATGAATGTGTGATTTTTAATTAATAAACCCTTAAGAGTTATATGCTTATGCTGTCGCATACTGTTCTCGGTATACAACTTAACTTATAAAAGTCTGTTAATCTTATTATAGAATAATATAGAGAATAATTATACAAGAACTATAATTATTATGATGTTATTATTTAATGTGTGTGGGCCGTGTTGCTTGATTACATTTGACTCCTCGGCACGTGGGACGCTGCCGGTTTGAAAGACGCGGCTTCACTTGTTTTCTGCACCAAGGTGGGTTGCCATTCTGCTCCCATTTTATCGGATAATTTATCTTATTATTTAGTATTTGTCAAATTTGCATGTATATTAAAATATGTTTGATGAGTAAAGTCAGTATATTGCTTTTAAATAAAGTGATTTTGTTCTGGGCTACTATGTTAATTATATTTAAATTTTATGCGCAAAGTGTAGTTGACATTTAACTTTTCCGCGTGCGCTTTCCTGCGTTTAAGTACATTATTGCGCTTGCTAGTGAGTAAATTAGTTCATTTCTTTTAAATAAAGTGAACATTGTTGTGGGGTGCTGTGTTGGTTAAATTTAAATTTCATGTGCAAGTCGGCTAGTTTCCTGTGCCGCAAAGTCTAGGTGATATTTCACTTTTCCGCGTGCGCTTTCATGTTGCATTCTACTGCGGATGCGGGTGGTTTCGCTCGGTGCTGCCTACAGCAATGATATTCCACCAGACCAGGAGAGGGCAGATGTATTGTAAGAAACACAAATAAAAGTAGTGAAGCAAGTCCTGTAAAGTTTGTTTGGTGACCAAAATCAGTATATTGCCATTTAGTAAAATTTAAAATTGTTCCAGGCTTCTGTTTTGATTATATCTAAATTTTATGTGAAAGTTAACTAGTTTCCTATGCTATAATGCAATTGTTCATTGCGGAGGTGTCAGTGCAGAACTGTATTCCATGTGCCAGGAGTGACTGACAGCTCCATTGTATTGCCTGTATGTTGTTTTTCCTCATTCAGATACAGATGAATTGCTTAAGCTGTCAGCTGGAGCAACGCTGAACAGGAGAAGCGGTTTCAGAAAATGGATGAATGTCCCCAGAGGTGTGAGTTAACAGTTTTAACCACTGCATCACTGTACCATGCCCATGTATAGGATATGTAGAAGAACCTGTTGCAGTTATCTGGTGTGTGTGTTTTTGACTATCCCTGCCGGCCCCTGGAGGTTTGGGCTTCCCCTTTGAGTCTGGTGCCTCCCAAGGTTTCTTCCTTCTAGGGAGTTTTTCCTTGCCACTGTCGCCTATGGCTTACTCACTGGGGGCTTTGGGTGGGGATGCTGTAAAGCGCTTTCACACAATGTAATGTTGTGATAACGTGCTATACTTTGCTGTGTAATTTTGTATTTACTCACGCAAATAAAAAATTGTTTGATAACAAAAAACACTTGTTTCATTCTTTTTCCCTGCGAACATATCAGTCACTTCCCTCCTGCTCCTGCATTCAAAAATGAAAGTTTGTCCTGCACTGCACTTTATTGCCGTGGGTTCCACAGGAATGCAGACCTCTACTTTGGTGTAATCCTGCTGCTGTTGTAGATGGTCTGCTCGCACGCTTTCACATTGTGCACAAGCAGATTTTTTGTATCTCTGCAGAGAAGCATTCTTTTCTTCTGCCTGGCAAATCCATCATTATAATAGCAATCCACCTAGCGCCCCTAGCTCTTAAAGAAAATGTTTGAAAAAATTAGTTTATAGCATGTTTACACCATAAAAACAGCAGTGACTGAGTACAACCCTTGTGGACCAGGCGCCTGGCTTTGACTATTTTTCTGCCATTAAACTAGCAAACGTGGGTTGGCCATGACGTAAAATAACTTGTGCCTTTAAATTTAAAAAAAAGTCCTGTGTGTTGTAAAGTGAGGTATGAAACAGATACCAGGCCGCTTCAGTGAGGGTCAGCGTAAGTTTTATTCATGTGATTTTGTGGTTTAAACTGTTTCATTGGAATCAATCCAACCAGCAGCATGAAGACTGCAAGCCAAAGAAGTGGGACGATGCCTGAGAAGAACAACTCAGTCAATCCTCACGTCTCCTCTCTCCTCAGGCGATTGATGGACTCTGAGCATGAGACATGTACAAAAGATGAGGACTCTTCTCCACTATTCAAATGGAAATTGTTCTTAATCTTTTATTTATACCTTTTGCTTATACCGTAAGATTTAGGAACACACTGAAAAAGATCAACTTTAATACATTTGAAGGTTGAAGTTATTGGAATTTGTAACGGCTGATTTGGTGGAATATGATTTTGGACAGAACTGTCAAAAAATGTGGAATGAAAATGCAGTTTAATGGTTGAATCCGTGGCTTGCCTAACTTGTTATAAATTGCACACACATCCAGCATTAAAGTGACAGGGAGGTATTAGACCAGAGTTGTTGCATTACATTAACACAGACCAGCAAAAAATATAACATTATTCTAACATTAATGTAATGTTGTTCTGAATAGATTTCTATGTCCAGTCCTGATTTCAAATTGGGCCTTTAAGCCTAGAATATGGTCAGTTTTAAAAATACTTGACTTTGTTGCAACTCTGACTAAGTTGAATTCCATCAAGTGGTTAACGGGTGTGAAGATTATCCTGAAATTTTCAAGTTAATGTCATTCCAGTTAATGTGAGTTTGTTCTGTGTGGGTCTCTGTCTCAGGCTGTTATTTTCGTCTTAGTTTCATTTAAACCACTTAACAATATGCATAGATTGCATAGCTGCAAATGTAAAATACAAAAATTAACTTGGAAAGCATTCTACAACAACATTCAGTATTGTGGAGTATTAATAGCATTTATTGCCAATTCCAGTTGCTAGGTAACTTCTATATTTTGAATAGAATACAATATAATATTTTAAACTAGATTACAGTTAATTGTTATTTTTCTGTTTAAAAAAGACAATTGCTGTAATTTACATAGGACAAAACCTGTAAAAGACATTTTGTAATTATTTTCTAAATGAAATGAAGATGCTTTGTTACTCCCCTTGGGGAAATTCTCTTTTCACCTACCCCATCTTGCTCTACTTGACACACGGGCACAGACAAAGGTAACAGCAAACCTGGCAGCAAAGGGCAGCCACCTGTAGGGACACCCATGGAGCTGGGGGTTTTACAGTGATTAACAGCAATTTTGCAATACTTTTCTGGCAGCTTTTTTTTTTGCTAGGTATTTACAGTAAATTCCACAGTCAGTTCTACACTAGAAGAGACATCATTCCTAAGCGCAGCATGGACTGCTTCTGGACACAGTATCTAATGCGACTTCCAGAGTCACTTGAGTAAGCTGGAGATAATTCATCCCCGGGAAAGAGAGCCTGCAGTAGGCAGTCTACCAAAAGAGGGCCTTTCCTGTTCCCTTGGTGAATTAGAACACCAGTGGAGAGAGCTCTCCTGTTGCAGTTTCACAGAGATGAACAACATGGAGAACTTTGGATTGAGGTTTTGCAGTAAGAGGGTGCTGAAGGAAAAAGGAGTTTCAAAGACATTGGTCTGCCTGTACTGCCGATTTTGTCTCTGCCCATTTCAGATGTCCAGATGTTTACTAATGTGACATTCCTTAAATACAACCACCGAAACAGAACCGTTGCAAATTTGTTGCCAAGTTTGGTAGATGTACAACTTGGACTGCAAAGAGATGGACTGACGCAGAGGCGGAGCTGAGGATAGGCCTGGGTGGGATTGACAGCTGGACCTACCCAGTCAGATTAATGAAATGACATTTTTTATATATAAATTACCGGCTTCTAACTCTGTTCCTATACATCACTGTTGTTACTGTGGCAAGTACGACAGAATGTGTGAGCTCCCTCTAGTGGTGCTCTAGGTAGAACACCACAGTCGTGGGTGTATTATTGTTGCAGTCACCATGTTGTAAATATATAAGCCAATTTAAGAAAATTTGGGGTAATGAGCTTCATTCAGACCCTCCCAAATTTAATACAAGTCCATCCATCAGCCACTTTACCGTATTTAAATGCTGCAGGAGGATGCTCACATGAAAAAAATAAGCCTAATTCATTTCTTTATCCAAAACTCCTCATTCATTAAAACGAAAAGAGCTTTAACTTGTGCGTGCATTGCTTCATTTTAAGCAGCATTATGGAGTGTCGTTGAACATAAATTTTTCTATGAAGGGTCTGATTTTCTGCATCTTTTACTCCTGGTTTGGGCTATAAAATTGGAAGGAGTTGCCAAACCTGACTGTGCAGGGTCTGCGCTGTTCTCATCTGTGGACAGTGTGTGGGTTTGTGGGTCAGGCATAAATTTGGGGGGGGGGCTCCCTCTAGCATTAAAATAGGGAGATATCCACTAAAATAATTCTTCATATTCAAAAAAGTACAGATAAAATGAATCAATCTCAACAGTTCATTTAAAGTGTTTTCACCCCAAGCACACCTATCCTTACTGAAAATGGTTTAGTCTAAAGTCCTGCTCTGGGGTACGTTTCCTATATCATAATGCACATTGGCAAAAGACAAATATATGTCAGGAAACTATATAGCAAGAGATCAAAGAAAATTGATACATTCTGTGGGCCATGTCTGCTGCCGCATGGCAGAGAGTGTGAGGGGGAAGTGCAGGGACGATGTCGGCATCACCAAAAGGAGGGCTACAGCTCTTTGGAGGGAGCCGGTGAGGAGAGCTGGGGGGAGCCAGTCTGCATCCTCTCACTCCTGGGGAGGACCGAGTATTGGCCATCCTAGATCTGAGAGGCACTTGAGGGAATCCCGGGGTGCATAAATCTCTGTAGTCTACCCACCTCCAAGACATCTATGCTTTCTACTCCCCAGCCACTTCCTCTTGGCCCACCAACATTTGGCCCCCTGTAGTGTGATCACCAGGGTTCCTCAATATGTGGCACCTCCACACCTGGCTCCTCTACATCAGCCATCCCTTGTCTGGGCCCCTCTACAGCAGGCCCCCTCTGACGTGGCCCTCAGTCCCTCAGGGCGACACTGTCCCCTGAGTCCCCAGAATCCCTTTCAGTCTGGGAGATCACCTAACCCACCCATCCTGCTGCCTAATGCCGGTGTCGTGCTGTAAACTGTCCCCCTGCCACGGAATGTAATCTCTCATTTTAAAGGCAATGTCGCTTCGCTTCTCCTGCGCGGCAGCAGCGTCCGCTCGCTGTAACATCGGTTGTCTTGTTCTCCTGCGCGACAATAATGCATTTCTTTTCGACGCTCGTTCGTGCAAATACAGTCGCCTTCAGTCTCAAGAAGCGATTCATCTACTTGAGTAATATTTTTAATACTTTGTTGAATTAATTCTGCCTCAATTTCTTTGCTATTCTGTCTTCTTTTCATAACTATAATGCGGCGATTAGCTTCATACTGGGCACCGACACACCTGGAAATGACGTAACATTGAACCAAATGCCAAAAGTAATCAGAAGTCAGCAGCCTGTCCAGAACGCACAGATAACAAGCTACACTGCAAGTCGTCCAGCCACGACGTCACCCAGCCACTCGTCTACCATCTAAAATACAGATAAATTACAAGTGCTCCGTATTTCTGCAGATGACATTATTTTGAACTGGACCATAAAGAAAATATTCTTGGCCTGGAGGGAGGAGTGCTGGGCTATTTTATAGGAGGCTACTCTTTCTTAATAACCCCATTTTTAATTCTGAACAATAAGCTTAATAGGATGGGGCGACATGCTGGTGCAGTGGTTAGCACTGTTGCGTCACACCTCTGGGACCCGGGTTCAAGTCTCCGCCTGGGTCAGATGTGTGTGGAGTTTGCATGTTCTCCCCATGTCGTCGTGCGGTTTCCTCTGGGTTTTCCGGTTCTCCCCCACAGTCTAAAAACATGCTGAGACTAATTGGAGTTGCTAAATTGCCCGTAAGTGTGCGTGTGTGAGTGAATGGTGTGTGAGTGTGCCCTGCAATGGGCTTGACCCCATTCAGGGTTGTTCCCTGCCTCGTGCCCATTGCTTCTGGGATGGGCTCCCGACCCCCGTGACCCAGAAGGATAAGAGGTTTGGAAAACGGATAAAACTGAAGAGCGATTTAAAATAGGTGATTGTCCAGTAAGAGGATTTACCTTTAGCTACAGTGTTTTTTGTTATACAGGTATATTTTGTTTTACAAAAACAACATTTACTTCTACACTATACGGTCAATTAAAGTACCTTCTGCATCCTGGAGATGGTCATTACCTTCTGGAGAGTCTATTTCCTCAGCAACTCTCTTGTTGCTACCTTCTGGAGACAGATGAATGCTGAAAAGATCTTCCATCTGGTCAGCAGTCATTGTGATTGTCTCAAAGCAGAACAGGTGGCGCAGAATGTAGACAGTGTTTATAACTCGCTTATTAATTATCAATGTGTTACTGGTTACTTTATTAGTTTATATTCAAAGAAATAATAGCAACTTGAACCATGATGGTCAAAGGATAAAATTCTGATCCTAACTAACGTACATGTAAACAGAACACAGAATACCTCTGAAATGGACCCTGACCCCTGTGGATGACCTGAAACGTGACAATGTCATGTTCCAGCAGATTCCCGTCTCTTATTGACCGGATAGGCCTCAGACAACCTGCATTGGCCATGAAGTCAAGCAGAGGTGTCTTTCACTTCTCAAGGTCCTCCAGAGTTGTACTTTCAGGTACCTGCCATCAAAATGGACTGTTATTGAGGCTACTTGAATTATAACTTTTTAGTAAGAACCCACACACCCATATCATGTTTGAAGCCTTTCAATTGCAGCATTAAAATTAGGCAGCATTCGGCAGGTAAAGGAGCAATATTTGCTGGCAGGCACATGGGACGATTAATCTGCGCAGTAGGGACAACATGAAGAGAGGAAAATTTGCTGTAAAAAAACTCAATTTGTTCGCCATAATATCTTGCTGACCTCCTTCCCAGGGCTTAAACTGCCCACAATGCTTTTCCACCCTCTATGCATATTTAGTATTTCCCTGATATATCAGACGCTGATATGGGCAGTACGGTATGCGCTCCGTCTGGTTAGATGTGGGCCTGCACTTTCTTAGGGGCCTGCCCCTCCTGACACAGACTCTTCCAGAATCTCATAATCCTCTCCATTTCCCATTCTTCACACTGTTTATTAGTGTATGGGAACGGGACAACCCTAACTGAAGGGTCAGGACTTGCACACAACACACACCCCTCCTGCCCTAATGAAGTGGCGGTATACTTAGCCCATTTATATCACCAATTTCCAAGTGTACGTTTTGCTAACCCATACAGGTCTACTTCATCCTGGGCATCCTTCTAAAATTTACTCACTCTCCTCACTCCCATATCTCCCCCCATTTCTCTCCGCTTTCGCTCACTGTAATCTGAGAGGTTATTCAGCATCAAAGGACCAGGCTGAGTCAGTGAAGTCAGTTGTCCTGTGCTCACCTGACCTGTGGTCCTGCTGTGCACCCAGACCTGAAGGGCCTGATAAATCATTAGCATCACTAACATCGTTGCTGTCAGCCGTACCAGAACCCACAGCTTCGTGTCCTGTCTGGAGTGGCTGGTCTGCTTGCGATGCTCCCTCTTGACCCTCACTCTGCTCTGATCCTGAAACTGACTCCACCCCAAGCTGTGGAGCTCCTCTGGGAGCTCCATCAGGGCCATCTGAGTCAAGGGCAACTGCATCCTCTGTGTTGTTTTCAGTGACTCTGTCTTTCGTGCGGTACTCTAGTGCAGTGGTTCAAATGGTACCACATATTACTCCCTTCTACCTGCACCGCTGTTGCTGTGGCTCGTGTCACCTTGAAGGGTCCCTCTCGTCGGGGCTAGTGCCACTTTCACCGGAACACTCGCAGGTAGACTTTATCTCCTGGAAAGATGACTGGCTCCTCCTGGTCTGTGTCTTCTTTCTGTGCTTTCTCCTTTTCCTGTTTGGAAATAGTTTTGTGTATTTTGGTTAAAGTCCTCATGTACAACTTTAATTCATCCCCCAGCTGATCTAGGCTGGGTCCCTTATACGCCCCCTCCAAGTCGATCCAGGCATAGGTCTCCCTGTCAGCATTTCATGCGGAGACAAATGCATCACCTGTGCGTTTCCATCCGATATGTCATCAAGGCTGTTGACAGGGCATCCACCCAGTTCATTTTCATGGCGGCGCAAATTTTATTCAGCTTCTGCTTAAGTGTGCCATTCACTCTCTCCACCATACCCTGCATCTGAGGGTGATACACACATGCCAACTTTTGTTTTATTCTCAGCTGTTAAACCACTAACTTTTAACTTTCCCCACAAAGGCAGCTCCATTATCAGAGCTTATTTCAGTTGGTATCCCAAACCTCGGACTCTCTGATCAGGAATTTCACCACTGTCATCGCCCCCATGTCCTTGGACGGTATTGTCTCCACCCATCTGCTGAACCTGTCCACAATCACAAGCATATATCGCTTTCCATATGCTGTTTTTCCCATGTCCACATAGTCCATCACCAAGTGTCTGAACGGTCCCTCAGGCACTGGAATGTGCCCTACTGGGGCCGTGATTGCTTTGCGTAAATTGTTCTTAATGCACACCTCATATTCTGACAACCTTGCATCCGTCATTGCTTGCAGCTATGGTGTCCAGAAACCTTGTTCTGTAATTTTCTGTAACACCACCCCCCTTGTGCAATGGTCAAGACCATGCGCATCCGTTATCAAAATGTTGGCCTGGCTGCCGCATCAGAGACTGCATTTCCTTGAATAACAAAATCACGACCTTTGCGGTGGGCCTGACACTTAACAATAGCCAAACGCTTGGGACGCATCATTGTGTGTAGCAACTCCAAAATCTGATTATAATGCTGAATGGGGGAGCCGTCACTTTTGCGAAACCCCCTTTGCTTCCAGACTGCTCCAAACTGATGGCATACATCATGTGTGTATGCAGAGTCTGTGTAGATAGTAACTGTCTTATGTTGTCCTCGCCGGCACGCTGTAGTCAAAGCCTTTATCTCTGCTAATTGACCAGAACAGGGTTGTGCTCTGAAACGAGAGTGTGAAAATCATCACCCTGTGCCTGGACTACAGCAAACCCAGCCTTCAAGGCATCCCCATCTCTCCAACATGAGCCATCCACAAACAAAACCATCTCGCTATTTTCAATGGGAGAGCTCTCCAAGTCTGCTCTCAGTTTAGTGTAAACCAAAGACTCTGCCACACACTCATGTGTGTCTGCAGGGTTTACTGTAGTGCAGCACTTTATTGTCACATCCGGGTAAGAGAGAAATGCAAAGTACGCTAGCTGCCTTGCTGGGGTCAACACAAATTTGCCTTTGTCAATAACGTCCACCACCTTATGTGAAGTATAAAGTGTTTTTGCATTCTAGCTGTGTTACAGTATGTAACACAGCCTTCAACTTTTTTCCCCACGCAATGCAGAACATGCAGGGGTGCCAAACAAAACAGTGGAGCTGCAGTGTAGCCAATTATTTCTTTCAGTAGTTTTAAAATCATTTGTGTGGCTGTGTGTTAGAGATGGAGGTGAGCAACACTGAGGCATCTCAGGGAACCATGTTGCCCATATTAAAAAACACACACGCATGCAACTCAGGCAATCCAGCATTTCTTATTTCAGTTATATATGACACTGCATGAGGAGCGGCGGGGTGGTGCAGTGGTTAGCACTGTTGCCTCACACCTCTGGGACCCGGGTTCGAGTCTCCGCCTGGGTCACATGTGTGCGGAGTTTGCATGTTCTCCCCATGTCGTCGTGGGGTTTCCTCCAGGTACTCCGGTTTCCCCCCACAGTCCAAAAACATGCTGAGGCTAATTGGAGTCGCTAAATTGCCCATAGGTGTGCATGTGTGAGTGAATGGTGTGTGATTGAGTCCTGCGATGGGCTGGCCCCCCATCCTGGGTTGTTCCCTGCCTCCGGACCCCCCGCGACCCAATAGGATAAGCGGTTTGGAAAATGGATGGATGGATGACACTGCATGTTGTTGTTTTACATGTTCACTACAAGTCAGTGTTTTTTTCATTGTATGATTAATGCCACATTCATACCAAAAAAACACACTAGACATACTGTACAAGGCAGTCAAGGGAAAAACCTTCTCAGAAAACAAAGTGAATGTATCAACCGAAGAAGGACGTTTCCTTTTCAGAATATTCATTTTTTTCCATGTGGAACCACTGTCCATGATTCAATTGAGTGCATTCAAAGAATGATACATCAAGACTAATAGTGACAAAATATTAATTTAATATGCATTGTACATGAATGTAGGACTTAGATGTTGATGAATTTCTCATCAGTGAAGGGCATATACAAGTTGAAAACCCAGAACTCTCCAATTTAGATGTAATTTGGTACACGTGCAGACCAGTGATGGATATGTAAATGATTAGAATTGCAAGGAGTTGGCATGTTTAATCACCAGACACAGGATGCCTCGTAGTCACATTAGGGTTACCGGCACTTGACGGAGTTTGATAGGGTTGCATTGCGGGTTTGCATGAAGCCAGGTGGTCATATGGTGCAATTGCATGTGGGCCATGCGGATATCACAGTGGCCTGATATTGAAACCAATGGGCACGTGAGGCATCCACACACGTCGTGAAGTTTCTGGTCATCCAAGACAGACCACGCCAAGGAAGGATCGTCGGATTGTGCTCCAAGCATCACAGATCCCCATGACACCTGCGCCTGATATATGGACACAGCTACTGGACTCTCTACAACACCCTATATCATCGTGTCGCGATGACTGGCATCAGCTGGACTACGGGTTCACCGTCCCATGCATAGGCTGCCGTTCACAATAGCACAGAAACTGTTGCGATTGGAGTGGTGTAGTCACTGGGAGGCATGGACTGATGACGACTGGCGTCCTACCATGTTCAGCGATACATCTCAGTTCTGCAGTACCACAGATGACCGTCGTGTGCGTATGGTGGCGCCGCAGGGAGAAGAGCAATCCTGCCAACGCTGTGGAGTGACACACCACACTCTGACGGCACAGTGGTACACCAGTGACATCCTAGTGGTATCCGGGCCCAAGGGTGTGCTATACCCTACTGACATGGGACCAGCAGTGTGGCCATACCACCAACTCCGTGGTCCGTATGCTCTGATATTATAATCATCGTGATACAGTCACATGCCCTTTCATCACATGCAGATTTCATTTTCACAACTTAGTCTGTTGTGCTTCACTTTTTTTGCCACCGAGTTTGTGTTCTGACACTAAGTTGATGGGAAATGATTATTTGAGCGTCATCTAAAGAGCTTATATTACTTGGGTAAATTGCATAAGACTCACATGGTATTTTGAAAAGATTCCCATATGCGCTGATTAGCTGGGGTTGATCCGAGCAGCTGTGCACATTTCTCCTGTAACACAAAAGTTTGCTTTTAGGACAGAAAACAAGGTTAAGACCAAATTATGTGGTTTACATCTATCAAAATAAAACCAAGGTCACTGTTACCAAAAGAGTAACCATGTGTTGTCAAATTTCCTAACATTTTGCTTCATCTTACTTTGGATGCCCATGGTTAGGAGAGAAGCAGAAATCTGCTCAATCATTAGAAAGACTTTACTTGATACAGGGAGTGAGATCTTGTTGCAGGTGACAAGGCAGGATGGAGTGTGTTTAGAAAAATAATGAAGAGGGAATGTGAGTGTGAGCTATCGTGGCATCTGTGTATAACCCAATATGGCGGCATCCTTCTGAATGTAAATAACATAGCCGGCTTAATTAGCTTAATCAAGCGTAATTGAACTAAGGAAAATTTAGCAATATACTTTCCCTGCTTGGTGTGATAAATACAGCAGCAGCTGCTGGTGGACGGGCTACAAACAGACATCAAGAAGAAATCCCACCTCACAGCCATTTACTGTACCAAACCCATTAATGTAACTTGTGAAGATGTAGGTATTGGAGTATTCACAGATTCATTTGCAGTGTCCACTTCCTGTCCAGTAAATTTGACAGGACGAAATTTGAATAACCTATAGGTCTGACTCATGTATGCGGCTGAAGGAGTAAAGGTAGAATGGGTGGAGAATCCTGGGCTGAGCTGCATGGTGGCCTGGGGGACAATCATTAAAACACAGACCCTCTGATATCCTCAAAACCCACAACCAAAAGGGTAGTCAGGAACGGTGGCCAACCACTTGGCCCGTTAAGCCACATGGTGGCCCTATGAGCAGGCAAACACACTACGGGCTAAGGGGTAGAAGACAGAGGAGAGAATAGGATGGCCAGTGACATGTGAACAGGACAAGGCAGGGATGGATTCTGACACAGGTGCCATACTACTTTGTTTAAATATGCCCAAGTGCTTAGAATGTTTTAGTGCCTTAGACAAGGTATCACTGAATGACGCAGCAGTTTGGCTCCTCCTGAAGGCCCTATAACTGTCCTGAGAAGTTGTTTGCATGCACTTGCTGCCTTGACACTTGTTGATGTACGTGTGCCCTGCTCGAGCAGTAAAGGGGAGATCACATGCAGAGATGATTTTCTGTAGCTTCTCAGTCCGAGTAAAAATAAAATATCCTTGTCATATAGGAACCAAGTCTCTGGCTGGAAATTTCTACAACAGAACCAATTAGTCATTTCTATAAATATATACAGAGCCAATGAAGGAACCAGATGTCGCAGTAACACAAGTCACTGTCCGTGGTGCTGAATTCTCTACTTGTTGGGCTGGTACTGAATGAATAGGATAACCGGCCAACGTGTTTGTGTGCTTACACTGATTATATATCAGGGGGGCAAATATTTATAACATTGAGGGGAAAAATTAAAATATATATATATAGTAAGGACAATATAATCATGATTTAATGTATCCCTTCTGCTGTTTAAAAAGCACAATGTCTGAATGACAAATATGTATTACTCTGCACATTTTAATAATTTCATTAATATTATGCAGTTTACCTATTTGCTATAATCATTCTGCTTTAAAGCAATTTTTAAAACTAGCTGTGAAATTGATGCTGTTGTTCTGTCTGTTGTTGCCCTGGTGCCTTAAGATGTTAGACGTCTGTCTAAACATGCGTGAGGGGACAGATGCACTAATCCATGGAGGCCTCTGATCAGAATAACTCATCCCAATATTATATTGAGCGAGATGGTTAATTCCGTTTTAATCTAGACTGGGTTCAGAGCCTCCGTTCTGCCGTTGATCTTTTGCATGCCCGCTATTACATGTATTAGTTTACTCTAAATTTTGATCCCATGTCAAACTAAAGCAAATTAGGTCCAATTTTGTGTTACTAACGTAGCACCCCCTTGTAAACAGCTGGCCACACCTCCCCTTAAACTACAATTAAATGTGGTATTATGGAATATTATTCAGCACTATATAACATAGAATACAAGTATTATGATATTATTAAAAAGTATGTCAAATATCCATGATGTAATCATTACAATATAAACATTATAATGTAATCAACACAACGTAATCAACTGAGTATGTATTTGCACCTTTTGTTAGTCTGAGATTCTGTTAGCTACTTTATATTAGTCCTGAATCTATGAATATTCACTTTTATTAACGTATATTTTATCACAATGCTAAAGGACAAATATATTATCAACCTTTTAGTTAGACAATGTGTAAAAGGCTGAAACTGCCTAGGTTTACTACTAAAGGAAGGGATTCGCCTGAGTTCACCCGAAGTTCACGGCTGAGCATTTTTTTAAAAACCCAAGTGGAGCTGCTCCAGCCACCATTATGTTCAGCCGAGAGACCAAACGGTAAAAGAAATGATGGACAAACTTATCACCTAGGGGTGTGGATTAAGGGAAAAAACTATTATTGTGAATGGCTGAAGGAATGATGATGCTTAAGTTACGAGATATTGTTAAATGATAAGAACTTGTATAAAAATTGGTGTAAAACAGTACTGGACACACTTTTACGTGTCCAGCCTTGGTTGTAAGTTCTTTGTTGCAATAAAGACTGAATTCTGGATACTGCACAAGCGGACTTCTGATTTGGCGGGGAAGGAGAAAAAACCACGACAGTATATCCGAACAAGGGGGAATTAGGGCCCTAAAATTGAATTACACAGGTTTTATTTTATAAAACTAGAAATCTTTATTAAATACATTTAAAAGAAGGTCAGACAGGTTAGTCATTCGGCAAATCAAAGGCATTAAACAAAACAAACATACAAGGGACTTGCCAAGCTACCAGGTCCAAGCCAGTTCAACCGCTAAGATGAAACAATACCGCGCGTGAACAAATGCAGGCGCTCAGACCGCTACACGCACAAAAATAAATAAAAAACCAAACCCAATGCACTGTGACCTCAAACGATAATGATCACACTAGTGAATATTAAAAAGAAACTGGCCTCAAGCTTCACCACACATCAAAGTCACCATTCAGGGAATTTAGCGTTGAAGACACCCTGCGGTTAAACAGGCTTAGCACAACCGCAACTAGCTAAGTGAGAGGGAGGGGAGAGAGACAAACAAAAAGGAAAACCCCCCAACCCGTCGCTCACAACAACCCTAGTGCTTATAACATACAGCCCACAGGCTGGAGGGCCAAACAAATGCAACGATACTATAAAATTTCAAACCGCAAACATCACGCAGACATATACTATAGAGAGCAGCTAGCGCACGACACAAAACACTAAAGAAACACGGGAAAAAAAGAAAAGACAATGTAAAGTCCTCACCTTCCCCCCGTTAACAATGGGCACATACCTCTAAACATAACATCACTTGCTCACTAGTTTTTGGTTGCGTCAGTACGGAATAGTTTAACCTACATAGGTAAACATACCTGTTGCGATTTCTGTAGCCAGCGTTCGGTGGACGCCGCTTCAGTAATCTACGCCCCCTCTCCGTCAGCAAACACACTACACCGCGGAACGCTGGTCAAGAATAAGGGTCAATCAAAACAGCCTTCGCTACTTTCAAACGCGAGTGTAGTACATACATACACACACACACACACACATATATATATATATATATATATATATATATATATATACACACACACACATCCGTGAGAGAAGAACAGGGAAACAGACAAATGCCTAACTAATTAACCAGCAGGAGAATGGAAGTGACAAAATAAACACCAAAATATCCCCCTGCTACACTCATTTTGAAGTAATTGTGCAACAATTTTTTTCCCAGTCGCCATGCTTCGTCTTGCTTGTGCAGGTTATGCTTGCATTGAACTTACTTTGTAGACAATAAGATCCTGTCGGCATGAACTCTCTACTGTGTGGTAATTTAGAGAAATTACGCACGTTCCTTATCCCATCTGAATCGGTGACACTAACGCCGTCGGAATGTGATTTAGCGCAGAGTTTAGAATATTTACGGTTTCCGGCCCATGAAGGCAGTTTGAAATAAAACAAAACAAATACGTTACATTTTCTGGATGCGCACATTCTTGCTCTTGGCAAAATGACACAGAGTATTGAGATAAAGGAGTGTTACTCGATGAGATTTCGAATCCATCGCTCGTTGAACCTGGAGAACATGGATCCAGAAGGTAATTAATGATTAAATAATAAAGTTGTAGTTACCGGTATGTGACAAACGAAATGAACGTCTGCATTGGCCTAATGTTTGTTAGTTGATAAGTAGCTGATAAGTAAAACCTTTGATTTTCGATGTAAAATCACCGACCGGTTGAATAGTTCAACTTTTATCTACAGAAACGAATGTATTTTGTACTGCAAAGGTATACACTGGAGTTTTAAAATGAGAAAATGTAACGATGCGATAGGAAATACCCTTCGGTGTACTCCCCTTCTGTCTCGATTTCTTGCTCACCGTGTTTAATAAGAAAATAAAAAGGAAGATGACTATTAGTGACAAAAGTGTAGGAATAAATGTTTCATAATGCATAATACAGACACATTTAATATTAATTCACTTGGATATTTGTGAGAGTAAGCGTATTCATGGATGTTGTCTTTTTAGCTTCATGGGTAATTCTCACAATTTCATTTATCCGACAATCTGAAGCCCGTAGACTCATTTTAAACTTATTTTGTAGTACAGTGTTTATTCCGTTATTGTCAGAGCCCATGTTCTTATATATATCTCTCTGTGTTCCATTTTGTTGCAGTTCATGAGTTTGTGGAGGATAAGTTCATCTCCATGCTGGTCGTGAACTTTGAGAGCAGCTCACTGACCATGGAGAACTTGCAGTCTCTGGCCCTCAGTGTCCCATCATTTTATTGGCGACTCACTGGGGAGCAGTTGGATCCCAGTCTATTGCGCATAACACCTGCACGGCTGCAAGTATTACATCATGGTGCAGAGACTGGTGTCCAGCATGGGAATGGAGAATCACCAGCTGAGGAGAATGCCCATTACGGACAGGGGCTGCCGTCACCCAGCTCTGCAAGGGAGGCTTCCCCTGCAGCTCCAGCATCCACGACTGAGGATGCTGATGGACTCCTCGAGGCTCTCCCCTTGCTCTGGGGTGAAGATGAGCCCTCATCTGTGGCTTCTGACACTCAGCCTGGAAATGAGGTTGAGTCAGAGCATGGTGAACCCTCCAGCTCCACCTTCTGGATCCCTGCGGGCCCTAACACCATGTGGCAGCAGGTTGAGATTGAAGGCCAGACCTTCCTGCGCAAGCTGGATGAGCTCAGCATTCCCGAGGGACTTTGGAGCATCACGGACTACGCTGATGATCACACCATGGTCATGTCCGTGCATGTCTCCGTGCGTGTGCACAGTTCTCTGCGAACATGGGTTGTGAGGCAGGAGGAGAGCCCTCCTCACATGCCCGTTGGCACCAGTCAGAGGAAGCGCAAGGCCAAGCCCGACGACACCAGCGGCTCCAGCTCACCACCGCCACGCAAGAGGCCCATGCGCTTATGATTGCATTCCACGTTTTTACGCTGTGAGTTACATTTACAATTTAATCAGTTACTTGATAAATGACAAAAAGTAGTTACTGCGGTATATATTCCATACATTTGCTGAACTGGAGTTTTGTGCGTCCTTAAGTAATAACTGTAAGCATTCTTTAAGTATGAAAGAGTTTCGGACATTGTCACCTGAAGGCCCAGTGTCCCCATAATTATAACTTTATACTATATTTCTGCATGACTGAGTATTCAATGAGTACCTGGTACTCACATCTCATATTTACCATTTATATCAGTCTCCAAAGTGCTTAGAGAGTTAAGGCTGGTCTTGGTTAGTTCTTAGTGATTGAGCTTTTATTCTTCTGTAATACTCCACAAGTCCCTCACTCTACTCAATCTCAGTACTCTTTGGTAGTGAATGAGTCATTGTCACTAACTGCAACAGTTTATGGATAATCAATGGCAAACATAATGCAGACATATGACATACAGTGTGGTGTTTGCAGTAAGTTGGGCTTAGTGGAAAAAGCCCAATTACTAACCCTGACTTCTACTTCGCAGGCGGCACCAAGTCAAGTCCCGGCGGGCACGCTGCCAGAAGTCAAGTCCCGGCGGGCAGGCGGCCCCAGGTCGCGTCCCGGCGGGCAGGCGGCCCCAGGTCGCGTCCCGGCGGGCAGGCGGCCCCAGGTCGCGTCCCGGCGGGCAGGCGGCCCGAGGTCGCGTCCCGGCGGGCAGGCGGCCCCAAGTCAAGTCCCGGCGTGCAGGCGGCCCCAAGTCAAGTCCCGGCGGGCAGGCGGCCCCAAGTCAAGTCCCGGCTGGCAGGCGGCCCCAAGTCAAGTCCCGGCTGGCAGGCGGCCCCAAGTCAAGTCCCGGCGGGCAGGCGGCCCCAAGTCAAGTCCCGGCGGGCACGCTGCCAGAAGTCAAGTCCCGGCGGGCAGGCGGCCCCAAGTCAAGTCCCGGCGGGCAGGCGGCCCCAAGTCAAGTCCCGGCGGGCAGGCGGCCCCAAGTCAAGTCCCGGCGGGCAGGCGGCCCCAAGTCAAGTCCCGGCGGGCAAGCGGCTCCACCCGGCGGGCACGCTGCCAGAAGTCAAGTCCCGGCGGGCAGGCGGCTCCACCCGGCGGGCACGCTGCCAGAAGTCAAGTCTCGGCGGGCAGGCGGCCCCAGGTCGCGTCCCGGCGGGCAGGCGGCCACAGGTCGCGTCCCGGCGGGCAGGCGGCCCCAGGTCGCGTCCCGGCGGCCCCAGGTCGCGTCCCGGCGGGCAGGCGGCCCCAGGTCGCGTCCCGGCGGGCAGGCGGCCCGAGGTCGCGTCCCGGCGGGCAGGCGGCCCGAGGTCGCGTCCCGGCGGGCAGGCGGCCCCAAGTCAAGTCCCAGCGTGCAGGAGGCCCCAAGTCAAGTCCCGGCGGGCAGGCGGCCCCAAGTCAAGTCCCGGCGGGCAGGCGGCCCCAAGTCAAGTCCCGGCGGGCAGGCGGCCCCAAGTCAAGTCCCGGCGGACACGCTGCCAGAAGTCAAGTCCCGGCGGGCACGCTGCCAGAAGTCAAGTCCCGGCGGGCAGGCGGCCCCAAGTGAAGTCCCGGCGGGCAAGCGGCTCCACCCGGCGGGCACGCTGCCAGAAGTCAAGTCCCGGCGGGCAGGCGGCCCCAAGTCAAGTCCCGGCGGGCAGGCGGCTCCACCCGGCGGGCAGGCTGCCAGAAGTCAAGTCCCGGCGGGCAAGCGGCTCCACCCAGCGGGCACACTGCCAGAAGTCAAGTCCCGGTGGGCACGCTGCCAGAAGTCAAGTCCCTGCGGGCAAGCGGCTCCACCCGGCGGGCACGCTGCCAGAAGTCAAGTCCCGGCGGGCAGGCGGCCCCAAGTCAAGTCCTGGCGGGCACGCTGCCAGAAGTCAAGTCCCTGCGGGCAAGAGGCTCCACCCGGCGGGCACGCTGCCAGAAGTCAAGTCCCGACGGCAGGCGGCCCCAAGTCAAGTCCTGGCGGGCAGGCGGCCCCAAGTCAAGTCCCGGCGGGCAGGCGGCCCCAAGTCAAGTCCCGGCGGGCAGGCGGCTCCACCCGGCGGGCACGCTGCCTGAAGTCAAGTCCCGGCGGGCACGCTGCCACAAGTCAAGTCCCGGCGGGCAGGCGGCCCCAAGTCAAGTCCCGGCGGGCAGGCGGCCCCAAGTCAAGTCCCGGCGGGCAGGCGGCCAGAAGTCAAGTCCCGGCGGGCACGCTGCCAGAAGTCAAGTCCCGGCGGGCACGCTGCCAGAAGTCAAGTCCCGGCGGGCACGCTGCCAGAAGTCAAGTCCCGGCGGGCACGCTGCCAGAAGTCAAGTCCCGGCGGGCAGGCGGCCCCAAGTCAAGTCCCGGCGGGCAGGCGGCCCCAAGTCAAGTCCCGGCGGGCAGGCGGCCCCAAGTCAAGTCCCGGCGGGCAAGCGGCTCCACCCAGCGGGCACACTGCCAGAAGTCAAGTCCCGGCGTGCAGGAGGCCCCAAGTCAAGTCCCGGCGGGCACGCTGCCAGAAGTCAAGTCCCGGCGTGCAGGCGGCCCCAAGTCAAGTCTCGGCGGGCAGGCGGCCCCAAGTCATGTCCCGGCGGGCAGGCGGCCCCAAGTCAAGTCCCGGCGGGCACGCTGCCAGAAGTCAAGTCCCGGCGGGCACGCTGCCAGAAGTCAAGTCCCGGCGTGCAGGCGGCCCCAAGTCAAGTCCCGGCGTGCAGGCGGCCCCAAGTCATGTCCCGGCGGGCAGGCGGCCCCAAGTCAAGTCCCGGGCGGGCACGCTGCCAGAAGTCAAGTCCCGGGCGGGCACGCTGCCAGAAGTCAAGTCCCGGGCGGGCAGGCTGCCAGAAGTCAAGTCCCGGGCGGGCAGGCTGCCAGAAGTCAAGTCCCGGGCGGGCAGGCTGCCAGAAGTCAAATCCCGGGCGGGCAGGCTGCCAGAAGTCAAGTCCCGGGCGGGCAGGCTGCCAGAAGTCAAGTCCCGGGCGGGCAGGCTGCCAGAAGTCAAGTCCCGGGCGGGCAGGCTGCCAGAAGTCAAGTCCTGGCGGGTAGGCGGCTCCACCCGGCAGGCACGCTGCCAGAAGTCAAGTCCCGGCGTGCAGGGGGCCCCAAGTCAAGTCCCGGCGGGCAGGCGGCCCCAAGTCAAATCCCGGCGGGCACGCTGCCAGAAGTCAAGTCCCGGCGGGCAGGCGGCCCCAAGTCAAGTCCCGGCGGTCAAGCGGCTCCACCCGGCGGGCACGCTGCCAGAAGTCAAGTCCCGGCGGGCAGGAGGCCCCAAGTCAAGTCCCGGCGGGCATGCGGCCCCAAGTCAAGTCCCGGCGGGCAGACGGCCCCAAGTCAAGTCCCGGCGGGCACGCTGGCAGAAGTCAAGTCCCGGCGGGCAGGCGGCCCCAAGTCAAGTCCCGGCGGGCAGGCGGCCCCAAGTCAAGTCCCGGCGGGCAGGCGGCCCCAAGTCAAATCCCGGCGGGCACGCTGGCAGAAGTCAAGTCCCGGCGGGCACGCTGGCAGAAGTCAAGTCCCGGCGGGCACGCTGGCAGAAGTCAAGTCCCGGCGGGCACGCTGGCAGAAGTCAAGTCCCGGCGGGCACGCTGGCAGAAGTCAAGTCCCGGCGGGCACGCTGGCAGAAGTCAAGTCCCGGCGGGCACGCTGGCAGAAGTCAAGTCCCGGCGGGCACGCTGGCAGAAGTCAAGTCCCGGCGGGCAGGCGGCCCCAAGTCAAGTCCCGGCGGGCACGCTGCCAGAAGTCAAGTCCCGGCGGGCACGCTGCCAGAAGTCAAGTCCCGGCGGGCACGCTGCCAGAAGTCAAGTCCCGGCGGGCACGCTGCCAGAAGTCAAGTCCCGGCGGGCACGCTTCCAGAAGTCAAGTCCCGGCGGGCACGCTGCCAGAAGTCAAGTCCCGGCGGGCAGGCTGCCAGATGTCAAGTCCCGGCGGGCAGGCGGCCCCAAGTCAAGTCCCGGCGGGCAGGCGGCCCCAAGTCAAGTCCCGGCTGGCAGGCGGCCCCAAGTCAAGTCCCGGCTGGCAGGCGGCCCCAAGTCAAGTCCCGGCTGGCAGGCGGCCCCAAGTCAAGTCCCGGCGGGCACGCTGCCAGAAGCCAAGTCCCGGCGGGCACGCTGCCAGACGTCAAGTCCCGGCGGGCAGGCGGCCCCAAGTCAAGTCCCGGCGGGCAGGCTGCCAGAAGTCAAGTCCCGGCGGGCACGCTGCCAGAAGTCAAGTCCCGGCGGGCACGCTGCCAGAAGTCAAGCCCCGGGCGGGCAGGCTGCCAGAAGTCAAGCCCCGGGCGGGCAGGCTGCCAGAAGTCAAGCCCCGGGCGGGCAGGCTGCCAGAAGTCAAGCCCCGGGCGGGCAGGCTGCCAGAAGTCAAGCCCCGGGCGGGCAGGCTGCCAGAAGTCAAGTCCCGGCGGGCAGGCGGCCCCAAGTCAAGTCCCGGGCGGGCAGGCTGCCAGAAGTCAAGTCCCGGGCGGGCAGGCTGCCAGAAGTCAAGTCCCGGGCGGGCAGGCTGCCAGAAGTCAAGTCCCGGCGGGCACGCTGCCAGAAGTCAAGTCCCGGCGGGCAGGCGGCCCCAAGTCAAGTCCCGGCGGGCAGGCGGCCCCAAGTCAAGTCCCGGCGGGCAGGCGGCCCCAAGTCAAGTCCCGGCGGGCACGCTGGCAGAAGTCAAGTCCCGGCGGGCACGCTGGCAGAAGTCAAGTCCCGGCGGGCACGCTGGCAGAAGTCAAGTCCCGGCGGGCACGCTGGCAGAAGTCAAGTCCCGGCGGGCACGCTGCCTGAAGTCAAGCCCCGGCGGGCACGCTGCCAGAAGTCAAGCCCCGGGCGGGCAGGCTGCCAGAAGTCAAGTCCCGGCGGGCACGCTGCCAGAAGCATTTCCAGATTTAGACAGGTTTCCTCCCCGGGTTTCATTTATATATTATTATCACTGGTGGTTTATGTTCATACTGTTGACATTAGAGCTGCAACTACCGACAATTTTTCTATGAATTAATCCATCGACTATTTAACCAATTGGTTGATTCACTTAACGCAGTAATTCACTTGTAACAGGCGGGAGCTGATATGCAGGTGAGGGGAGCCAGAGATATTAAACACGGTTTTTTAAATTCGCTTATGGGAGCACCACATGCAGCTGTTTTGGTAGATAATGGAAGCAGGAAGTACTTTTTGTAAACTAAAAATTTATTGTGGGTAAACTTGGTATAAAGATGGTGGAGTGACAGTACTTTTATGTTGATTTAATGCCTGACGAGTTTATTAGCTATAGTTTCAACTTTTAGTCCAGTTTTTTTTCATTAGTTTCCATCTTTCAGTTTTATTTAGCAGTAATATCACTGGTCCCAAACAATCCCAATGCATACACACACACATACTGGTACTGTCAATCAATGTATAATAAGTCCAGCTGTTTTAGGTGAACCCCATAATGTCCTGTAATAAAGCTTGTAATGAGATATCCCTCTTGTTTCTCCTTTGCAATGTGGTTATGTATAAAAACATTCAGGAAGGAATCTTATCTGTATTCTTCACCTGATGTGGGTGTCACTATTTCAGTGATGGGTCTTTATGGTAAATATTTAGGTGTTTGTCACAAATACAGATGGATAGATAATAATTACATTAATTATTTAGGTAATACACAGAAGAAATGTGATTGAAAGGAGATTAATGTGATGTAACATAGACCGCCAGGCGTAATGTTCTCGCTGTCTGTATGGGACCATGTTGTTCTTACAAGTGACCCCATAGAAGCACATCTCCAGGTTTTTAATGTTTACAGTCTTCATATCTAGATCAGCATCATTGCTTAATTTCAAAATTGCACGTAGGAGCTGCACAGTGGTTAGACCTGTTGCCTGACATATGTGGGAGGAAGGTTCAAGTCATGTCTGTGGATCTTGCATGTTCTCCAGGTGTCATGGGATTTCTTCCGGTTTCCCCCCACAGTCTAAAAATATTCCAAGGTTAACTGGAGTTGCCAAATTACCCATGTCTGAGTGGTGTGTATGCCCTGTAACAGGTTGGCACCCCATCCTGGGTTATTCCGTGCTTTGTGCTCATAGCTTCCATGATAGGCTCCAGACCCCTTGTTACCTTACACAGGAAGTTCACCATTCCTGTCCAAAGCTTTGAGGAAGTTACAGGATCCCCGCGGATCTTTGAAAAGTATCAAAGTCTGTTTTTCCCCCCCTTTTTTTTTTCCCACGCACGTCACTGCCTATAGCACAGGGGGCAGTGTGTACCCGATAGGCCTATATGCACGCCATAGAAAATGAAGATATAGTGCTGCATGTGCATAGCTGGTGTGTAGCAGGTTTCCCTTAAAATGGTAGAAATGGTAAATGCAAATGATAAGTACTGTGGCTTGTTGAAAAAGACGACTAATGTCTAAAAAGCACAATACAACCTTTGTAAAAAAGTTATCAAACTGGCAGCAATGGGCTCTAAAGCCATCGATGCACATATCAAGGGAGAGAAGCACAAATATTTTGTCAATAGTCGGACAACTGTCCCCATTCAGTTTTTTACCAGTATTGGCATTGCAAGCACAACCTCTACAGATAGGCCTACACCCGTTTTGGCAGTGTCTCCGGATCCCACAACAAGTAATGCCTTCAGTACATTCTCCTCAACCGACACTGAAAGCAGAAGTGCTATGGGCTTTGCCAAAACATTCACTTGTGGTAGGGATATAACCGCTTTTCTTGCATGATTCGGACTCGCTCCATATATTAAAAGGGATTGAATATCAATTGCTAAAATTGTCATGTTTGACGTAAGTATGAACAGGACCATCAAAAGAAAACAACTGGATGTGCATGTCAGGTATTGGGTAAATTATGAGAATGGCTCTCGAGTGCAGTCCTGGTATCTGGGATCACAGTACATGAGCCACTCCACCGCTGAAGACTTACTGGAGAAGTTTAAGGTAAGCCATTCAATAACATTTAAACTCATTAACGAACCCACTCTGAGACGACGAGCGAAGGAGAAGAAAGAGCAGTTGGTGGTCTTAAATGCAGATACTGCATAGACAAACAGGCGCACACATACACAAGCATACGTTCCCACCCTCATGCACACATAAACAAATATTTACACATTCACCCAACATAGAGAGATGTACACATACTCTCACTCCCCATATATACTCTATGTGGACCCCTATTTTTTCCTCTGGCGAGGAGACCAGAAGACCACCCCGGACCCTGCAGCAGCCGAGAAGCCCACCAGCCCAGACCCCGACCGGACGGCCAGCTCTTCCTCTCAGCCCCCAGCTCCAAATGTCGAACAGAGAACGGGGGTGTGAAAAGACCCTATGCCCCCCCTTCGCCCACTCAGATGTGGTGTTGGTGCATGTTCTAAAGTGCTTTTAAAACGGGAAGGGCATGGCGCTAACTACCCCCTGCCAACCAACAGCTGGTGTTAGCTCAGCCCCCCCGGCCCAGCCGGAACCCCAGCCCGGAGGCAGAGCGCCCCCAGAACCCCAAGCCCGCCCCGGATTCACCAAGGAGCAGCGCTGCTGCCAGGCCGGTAACCTACGTCCGCCGGCACAGGCTCCCCCAGCAGCTCCGCCTGCAGCCACCAGAAGGACCCCACCCAAGAGCCACCAAAGCCCCACCCAGGCCAGGATCGCAGTCGCAGTGCCGAACCCCCCAGCAACCCACCCCCAGGGAACCCCCAGACGGCCCGAGACAATATGCCCCCCACGTACAACGACAATGACCAAAGCGGGACAGAACCGTGACCCCCCACCCCCACTAGGTGATGGAGCTGATCAAAGGAGCACAGAGAGATTGATCTAGTGTGGCAGCAGAAGCTGTATCAAGACTAATATGGTTCAACAAACTGTCTCTATATTGGTCGATATTAAAATTATTTTTATTTTTCCAGTTCATAAGGACAGTCTTCTAGGCAGTGCATAAGGCGGTGAAAGCCATGTGGATTGTGTTAAAATCTGTACTGACGCCATCTAGGTCACCCAACAAGCAGACTGAAGGAGAGGCTGGAATGGTACATTTCAGACATTTTAAGTCTTCACAGATCCTGCGCCAGAACATCTGAGTAGGTGGACAGAACCAAAAAGCATGGATGTAACTGTCAGGTGTATCGCCTTGACAGTGTGAGCAGATGTTAGAAGACGTAAAACCCATCCTGAACATCCGATGCCCTGTATAGTGCACTCTATGCAGGATTTTGTATTGTATTAACTGTAAACTGGAATTTCTAATCAGTTTAAAGGTTTTTAAACATATCTTAGACCAGAAATTGTGGTCCCAGCTGACTGATAGATCTGCCTCCCATTTTGCAATGATTCATCCATTTTAGAAAGTGTCCTGTATATTTTAGACAGTAATTTGGGGGGTTTTAGATTAAGGAATTCTGCCACACTTTGTGGTATTTGTAATTTGATTTGATTAGACCTTAATTTTTTTTTACTATAGATTTAACTTGTTGATATTCTAAAAATCTATTCTTGCTAATCCCATATCGTTTAACTAATATGTCAAAGGGAATAAAGTCTATTCCTTCAAATATATGTTCCAAGTATTTAATACCTTTACAACTCCAATCTGGGAAGTTTATCAATTATTGTTTAGTAGTACGTCAGGGTTGTTCCAGATGGGAGTACGCTTGCATGGGATTAATGAAGACTGAGTCATTTTTAGAAACTCCCAGCACGCTGTCAGAAAAGAGCTGATACTGATGCTTTTGAAGCATTCCTGTCGTTTTGATGTTTGAGCTAATGAATGGTAGATCCGAAATCTCTATCTTATTGCATAGTGCCTGTTCTACGTCTGGCCAAGGCTCATCTAAGAGGGTATGTTTTAACCACCCTGAGATGTTTTGGAGCCTGTTGGCTAAGAAATAGTGGTGAAAATTAGGCCGATCTATTCCTCCTTTGTCCTTAGTCCTTTGCAGTGTTTCTAAGCTAATACGTGGGGGTTTATCTTTCCAGAGGAATTTAGAGATGGCGGAGTCCAGAGATCTAAACCAGTCAGGTGATGGTTTACTCGGGATCGTTGCAAATAAATTATTAGTTCTTGGCAAAGCCATCATTTTTATTGAGGTGACCCTTCCCATAAGTTATATGGGTACGGACTTCCACCTGACCAGATCATCCGCTACTTTATTTAAAAGTGGGAAATGGTTTAGTTTAGTTAAATCTGCCAGCCTAGGTGTAACATTAATACCTAAATATTTTATATCTCCAGATGGCAGTGGAGTGGGAGAATTATTCTGGAAGGAGCAATTAATTGGAAGAACTGTAGATTTTAACCAATTTATCGAATAATCTGAGACTCTTGAGAAAGAGTTTATTAATGCAATCACCTCAGAAAGAGTGGTTTGTGAATGCTGGAGAAAAAGTAACACGTCATCCACATAAAGACTCACCTTATGTTCTACATTCCTGCGTTTAATGCCTTTAATCACTGTAGCCTGTCTAATTGCTGCTGCTAGTGGTTCAATAAAAATCGCAGACACTGAGGGGGATAGAGGACATCCCTGCCTGGTGCCCCTCTTCAGACTGACCAAACATCCTCCAGTTTCTTTCGTCCTGACACATGCCGTTGGGGAACGATGTAATATTTTTAACCAGTTTATGAAAGAGTTTCCGAAACCAAATTTGCATAAAGCTGCAAATAAAAAATTCCAGTTACTGTAACTCTATCGAATGCTTTTTCTGCATCTAGAGACAATATTGTAATTTGAAGGTTTTTATTGCATGAATAGTCTATGTCTAGATTAAGTAATCTACGTGTATTTGTTGATGAGTGCCTCCTTTTATGAAACCAGTTTGGTCAGGATGAATTATGAGAGGGGTTAACTTCTCTATTCTTTTTGAGAGAGCTTTGCAGATTATTTTAAGGTCAACGTTTATAAGGGATATTGGACGATAGCTGGTAGATACTGTAGGATCTTTGCCTGGTTTTAGCAAGAGACTAATGTTGGCAGAATTCATATTTGGTGGTAGCCGACCATTTTCCCTGGTTTCTTGCAACATTCTGCAGAATGTTGATGCCAGAATTGTCCAGAATTCTTTATAGAATTCTGCTGGAAATCCATCTGGACCTGGAGCCGTTTTATTGGGCATACCGTTCAGGGCTTCCTGGAGTTCACCTGGTGTCAGCGGAGAATCCAGTGCCATCGCTTGATTGTCTGATAATTTCAGAAGGGTTATACTATCAAGAAACTGATCAATTTCGTCTTTAGATGCGTTTATCTGTGGTGAATATAAAGATTTGTAAAAGTCCCTGAAAGTGCTGTTTTTTTCTGTCAGAGTCATATACTGTATCCCCATTTCAGTCTTTAACAGCACATATAGTTGTTTTTTCCATATTTATTTTTAACTGATTAGCTAAAAATGACCTGATTTGTTACCATGTTCATAATTTTGCCAGCGAAGTTTTTCTATTAATAATTTCATTTAAATCTAGTTTTGCTTTGCGTATTTTATTCAGCATTTCCTGTTCCTGGGATGATATGTAGGCTTCTTCTAAGGATTTGATGGTTTCTTCTAATTCCTGGATACACTTGTTTTCTCTTTTCTTTTTATGTGATGAGAATGAGATTATTTTACCTCTCATCACAGCTTTGCCTGCTTCCCAGACAACAGATGCTGATGTTCCAGGCAGGTCATTATAGTCTAAATATAAAGCCCACTCTTTTTTAAAATAGTTAATAAAATTTCCATCTTTAAGCAATGATGTATTAAATCTCCAGTTTCTGCTTGGTGGAATGGCCTTCTTATTTATTAGGGTTAAAGATACAGGAGCATGATCGCTGACAGCTATAGGGTGTATCTCTGTGTCTGAAATGTCACTCAGCAGAGAGCTACTGACTAGGAAATAATCCAGATGAGAGTAAGAGTGATGGACATGTGAGAAGAAAGTATATTCCCTACGGGTGGGGTGAAGAGAACGCCATGCATCGCAAAGTCCGTAGTCGCTCATGTGCTGTTTAACTATATTTGTGGATTCCCAATTGCGCTGAGCAGCTGTACTGAGCCTGTCCATTTCTTTATTTAGTCCAAAGTTGAGGTCGCCCCCAAGAACAAGTGCGCAATCCAGGTGTTCAGAGAGTGTGGTAAAGAAAACGTGGAAGAATGAGGGGTTATCAACATTTGGACCATATATACTAACAATACATAACTTTTTGTTAAGTATAGATAATTTAATGATTATAAATCTACCCTGTGGATCTATAATTGTGTTGAGTACTGTGAAATTGACATTTTTATGTATTAGAATGGGGAGGCATGGTGGTGCAGTGGTTAGCACTGTTGCTTCGCACCTCTGGGACCCGGGTTCGAGTCTCCGCCTGGGTCACATGTGTGTGGAGTGAGCATGTTCTCCCCATGTCGTCGTGGGGTTTCCTCCAGGTACTCCGGTTTCCCTCCACAGTCCAAAAACATGCTGAGGCTATTTGGAGTTGCTAAATTGCCCTTAGGGTGAGAGTGAATAGTGTGTGAGTGTGCCCTGCGATGGGCTGGCCCCCCATCCTGGGTTGTTCTCTGCCTCGAGCCCATTGCTTCCGGGACCGGCTACGGACCCCCCACGACCCAGTAGGATAAGCGCTTTGGAAAATGGATGGATGGATGTATTAGAATTGCTACCCGTCTTTGCCTAAAGTTATAGCAGGCTGAGAACACATTAGGAAACTCAGGTGTTTTAAGTTCATCATTTGGCAGGTCTATGAGTCTTTTGTAATAAAACAACGTCTGCCTGTAGTTTTTTTATATTTTTAACCTCTTCTCTCTGGAGCCAGCTCCATGCCCATTCCTTGAGACAATCCTTAGTGTGTCCTTAGACATGTGTGTGTAGCTAATGTAGCACATGCAAATGAATGAGGTTTGAGCGAGCTTGTACGGGCTTGTGTGTGCCCTATGTGTCTGTGTGCGCTATGAGGTCGGAGTGGTTGTGTTGACGCTGACTGCATATGTACGTGGTTGTGCTGTGCAGATGCGTGATGATTGAGGGTTTTGTGTGTGACAGAGTAGAAAAGCAGGTGATCGGTGCAGTGAAAGAAGGGGGAAGTGAGAGAGACATACAAAGGGGCAAGTTGGTGAGGGTATACGTGAGGACAAGAGAGAAGCGGAAACATTGTTAGCACTGTAGCGCTGCGGAGACTGACGGTAATGTATTTGATATGACATCATGTTCAATTAGCAGATTAACATGTATAAGCTAGAGAGATGTTAATGGAAGACGATTAGAGGAAATAAGAAAAATATATAACGGGTTCTTATCTGGACTGGTGTTAATATAACCAGGGAGTGGTACTGGGGTCGCGGTACAGCTGCCCATCCACGTACAGCTGGTCTACGGCGATGACAACTCGGGAGCCCTTCTAAATAAAGTTGCGTCGGATTGGGAGCAGAACTTTGCGTCGCTCCAGGATTTCTGGGGAACTGGTCGTTTACGCCAAAGTCCGTTCCTTTCAGCTCCCTGCCGTGGCTCTTCACCTGCTCCTGCTTAAAATATCCAAATTTAGCCACAATAGGACGCGGTCTCAGTGCACCAGGCCTCTTGGCTCCCAGCCGATGGACTCTCTCAAAGCAGATGTTTTTCACAGTGTCCTCCGAAAGTTTCAGGTGGTTCTTGATAAAGGTTTTGACGGTAATTCTGGGATGCCTGAAAACACCAGGCCTGTAGATCGATGAGTCTCTTATTTTTTTATTTTCTTCATTTAGATGGGTCACATTTTCAGTTAGACACTTAACCGAGTCCCGTAGTGAGGCGTTTTCAGCAGCGAGTGTTTCCACCTGCTGCTGGTTGAATTCCAAAGATTCCCTCAGGGATTTGAATTCCTGATGTAGAATCTCGAGCAGAGCCAACCTCGCGTCGAAACTGGACAATCGTTTGTCGATTGAATCCAAGATGTCGGCAAAGTCTTTACCAGTCGGCGATGCTGTGCCAGGGGAGTCTGCCGGGCAACTTCTTTTGGAGGACGGCGTCTCGCTTTTGGCTGGAGAAGATGCGTTTGCGTTCTTCTTCATGACTATAATGTTGAAGTACCAGTCGATATATTCCACAAGAGATTCCAAATTCCCCTCGCTGTTCATTCAGATTTTCCACCAAGTCTCCGGCATCTGACGTCACCTACAGCATTTCCGCCTCTGACGTGCCCTCCAATGTACTCATACTTGTACTTGCAAGATCTCAATTCTGCATTACAGTAGCGTACATTGTCCTGGAGGATATGGGTGTGAGGCAAGGAACAACCCAGCATGGGCCACCAACATATCGCAGGGCACAGATACCAGTCACACCTACAGGCAATTTGGTAACTCCAATTAGCCTCAGTATGTTTTTGGACTCGGGGGGGAACCCCACAACAACACAGGAAAAACATGCAAACTTCACACGCATGGTGTTATGGCCGCAACTCAAACCCAGCTCCCAGAAGTGTGAGGCAATAATGCTAACCATTGCACCACCATGCTGGAAATAAGTGGAAATCCAACAAGTGAAACTGATTTATTAGGGTTAAGCTAACAGACACCCAGAAAAATTAAAATGTAAATCACTGCAGTGCCGTGCAAACCTGTGTGAACAGCCAATCAGATCAGCCTGCTCTGTAGCATGTACCTCCCTGTTTCCGGTCCCTTTGTCAGTTTCTCACTGGCTGATTCAAAACAAGTGGAACCACTATGATGTTCAAACCCTTTGCTCTTCTCATTTTCATTAGTAAGCTCCTGATCACCGTAACCAGTCTGCATTTGAGACATTTTTCCCACACCCCACTCTCACAATAAGCTGATAATAATACTAATAATACTACTGTAATAATAGTATTACAGTTGACTTACTCTTTAAAGCCAGATGGCAGTGCTCTCATACTGATGAATGGTTGCGTAGCCAAGTGCTAGAAAGCAAACAAACTGATTCACCACTTACTCTCATGTACATCAATTAAAACTGTTTGCTCCAAGATAAAAGATAAAAATACAAAAGTAATTTTTGCTGTCTAACCTCTGTTTACTGCATGACATTTCTGATTAACTGATAAGTAGAAGATACGTTTAATCTGTTGCTTGGTGGTAAGATGTTTCCAAAAGGAGAACCACAAAGAGCACAGTCATTTTCAAGGTTATTTCTCACTGGTCAGTGTGAAAGGCTGCATCATTAATATAACGCCGGGCTCAACACAGTGACTGTGTGGAATTAAAATTGGACATCGGTAGGCCCGGGAGGTTGGCATATTGGAACTGTGTGTGTCTTTAGGCCTTAGGCAAGAAGAGATTGTTTTGAATACTGTGTTACCTCGCTTCGAGATAGCTGCCTGCAGTAAGTTCCGCAGACCCTGAGGAAAGCTCGGGCCTTGGAGAGGCAGACAGCGGAACAAAGGGGGGGGAGAAACCACCTGCAGGGAGAGATTCAAAGCTACCCCAACTGGTGCACAGCGAGTTATAGCTTTATAGAATAGTTGTGGCAAACAATATATAGCAAGCTATGCGGTAGTGCAAATGTATAAGTAATTGTTAATCATACTAATCATATGTTAACCATGTATTGGCAGTGATTCAATGACAATACGTCAATACGTTAATCATTAATCAAAGGACAACTGAGTATTTACAGTGATTCAATGTCATGTAATCAATATCTATATTCATATCTCCAGTAGGAGCCTAGCAGTCGAGACATGTTCTGGTAGACTGAGTAGAATGGGTGGACTTTACCTTGCCACCAAGGTGAACCAATAGAATTCGAGAATTGTGTTTGTTATACGTTTAAGCTTGGTTCATTGGTGTGTTGTGACCAATCAGGATTTAGACACTTACTGTGAAGTGGGAGTTATGGTATATCAACTGGTTGCTCGGAGAGCTAAAAAAGATCTTGGTACCGAATGCCACAGTGTGATGAGAGCGCTTTGCTGAGTTGCTGAAATAAAAGAGGTTTTCCTTTACCTCATCAAACTGAGAGGTCCGACTTTTATAATAAGTATATATAAGTGTTATATTCTAAATTTTTCTACCACAACTGCGCCTGCGCTGCACTGTAGATCGCAAGCCAGGCTGCAGACCATCAGCCCTGAAAGTTAAAACAGGACTCGTATGTGTGTCGTGTGTTGTTTACAGTTTTTCTCAATTGCTTTGGCACATTTTTCGAAACAGTCTTAACATTCTCTAAACTGTGAGTGCAAATGTCACAACTGTTTGCAGGAACTTCAAAACTTTATAGCATGTCTGCAAAATGTAGTTACTCACCCAAAACATTTAATTCATGCTTCAAAACCTAGTTTTTGTGTCAATAATTTGGCCAAGGCCACCAAAATCTAAAGTATTTTTGTCATTGTGTGAGCCACACTGGTCAAAATGTTTAGTTGTTTTTTCACCACAACAGTGAACCATGAAAATTAAGGGTTTAAACAAAAATCTCATATTTGTTGAGAAAAGTCAATAGTATGTAGAAAAGAAAAGAAAAAATCTATGAACATTTGTATTTGTACAGTGTTTATTTTTGTACTTCACGTGTATATACACAATACAAGTGTATTACTGTACATGTAAAGTAACTGACAAGAGTAACAAGATTTCACTTTACATTTCATATTTGTGTATTACCACAAATACACAAAAACAACAAATAACATTCTTGGGGAAAAAAAAATATATATATATATTCTTGGTGGACATCTTGTCGCTCACGTTGGTCAGGCCAAAGATTTTCATCAACATCACATCTGATGTTTTCCATTGCCACACACCATGGAAAAAATCTCCTTGAATGCCGCACCCATCCCCTGCAATGGTCAGCTGTGATGTCATCACATGCAGTATTCATGGCATCCAACAAAGACATCTGATTTTGTGGTCTATGATCATACACTTTCCACCTCCATGCTGAAAAAAACTCTTCTATTGGATTTAGGAACGGAGAGTATGGTGGAAGGAATTCCACTGTTATCCTTTCATGTGCAGCAAACCAGTCACTAACACTGTTGGTTCGGTGGAAGCTGACATTATCCCAGACAACAACATAATTAGGCAAATGTGGTCTAACCAAACCTCTTTCTTGTTCTGGAATCAGGTCTCTGTAAAGTGCATTTAGGAAGGCCAGGAGAAGTTGGGTATTATAGGGCCCAATGTGTGGAATATGTGTGCACACACCGTTCTCTGAAATGGCAGCACACATTGTAATATTGGCCCCACGTTGGCCTGGTGTGTCAATTGTGGCTCGGTGTCCAATGAGATTGCGACCACGTCTCCGGCCTTTGGACAGATTAAACCCAGCCTCGTCCACAAAAACAAGAATGTGGGTCGTTTCATGTAGTTCTAACTCCATGATTCTCTATGAAGGAACACAGGAAAAAATGTATCAGTAAACGTATTTTCTTATGGGTTTCTGAAACTTACAGTAAAGTAATACAGGCATCTTAGAAATACAGGAAAACTCACTAAGTGCACACCAGTGGTTTACCTGGACATACTGGTACCGCGATGCCTTGACTCTTTCACTGTTCCTCTCAAATGGCACCTTATAGAGCTGTTTCATAGTCATCTGATGTCTTTCTAAAACTCTGTCTATGGTGGAAATGCTGACAGAATTAATATTTGCAAAGACCTCATTGTCATTTATGATTGCACTTTGGATCTCTCTTAGCCTGATGGAATTGTTGGCTATGACCATGTTGCAAATTTCTTGTTCTTGCAGTTGGTTAAATACTGCTGCTCTGCCACCAGCGCGAGGTTGTCGTGCAGTTCTATAGAATGAACAAATAGACTTGCATTTACCTTTACAATATTGTTGTTTATACTGTTAAAATACTTTACATACTGTAAAACAAAAAAATACATATGTACCTGTTTTCCCTACGAAAGGTTTGCACAATTGATGACACTGTGGACCTGTTTACATTAGGCTGTACTCTTCGACCAGCCTCTTCCATTGTAAAACCATGATTTATGACATGATCCACAAGTGTGGCTCTGATTTCATCAGAGACTCTGACTCTTCTATTTCCACCTCTTCCTCGATTATTTCTTCCTCTACCACCACCACGTATTCTTACACGCCTTCCAATTGCTCTTCCACGAGCATGTTGCTGCAGTTCAGCGTTGTGAACGTCCTCCATTCTCAAAACATTCTACAGCAGTGATTGTGCTGTGGGCAATCTACATATATATACTCCCAAAGTTGATTGGTTAAGTGGTTAAATGGTTGAGTCATATTAGAGGTACTTTGCAATTAGATTGCGATTGCAATTACAGGGCATGTGCCAATGTAGCAGACATTACAAACAATGTCAATGTTAGATATATTTTAGAATATACATTCATGTATACTAATTATGATAATTGAATAGATCGTTTTGAATGTGATGGCTTACACAATAAAAAATGTCTGAGAAGTTCTGAAGTGTTTGACAGTGTAAGTGAGAATCGAGTCATCAGTTTTGATCAACAAGCCATTTGCAATTATTTGTTGTCCAAACTGCAGACAGTTGTATGTACTCTTTGCACACATGTGCCAAAACATTTGCAATTTGCTCAAATCAATAAGAAATTCCAATCTGATGTGAAAAAGATGCGAATTGTTCAGAGATCTGAACTTAATGTTTTGGGAAATAAAAAAATCATTTGAGAACTGAGCCAAAGCAATTGAGAAAAACTGTAATAAAAATTTACAGGACAGAACATACAGTAGTGGATTCAGTTTCCTTTGCTCTTACACTCAGATAAGGTCAGTTGTCAAGTCAAGCTTTTTACAATTGAAGCAGTTGGCCAAAATAAAGCCAATTCTTTCTAGGCAGCACTTTGAGACAGTAATCCACTCTTTTGTCACTACTAGTCTGGACCACTGTAACGCCCTCTATGTTGGGGTTAGAGGCTCCACTATTGTTCACCTCCAGAAGGTTCAAAATGCTGCCGCACATGGAAATATGAGCATGTCTCCCCCATTTTAGCCTCACTCCACTGGCTGCCCGTACATTTTAGGATTCATTTTAAAATTCTGTTATTTGCTTTTAAAGCCCTCAGTGGTCTTGCTCCACCTGACCTCTGTGAGCTGCTTCACCCTTACACCCCCACCCGCTCTCTCAGGTCAGCTGATCAGCTGTTCCTGACAGTTCCTAAGACTCAGCATGAGCTTAGAGGGGATCGAGCTTTTGCAGTCGCAGCTCCTAAAATGTGGAATGACTTGCCTTTTCACATTAGGGAGGCCTCTTCTCTGTCCGTTTTTAAATCTCTTCTTAAAACTCATCCTTTCTCTTTGGCCTTTGGCATGTTGTGAGATGTTGACTTTAATAGTAAATTTTATTTTAATCTTAGCCTTTTCTTTATTAATTAATGTAATTTTTTGTTTTTATTTTATTAATGGCCTTTTACTCTCATTTAATTTGTGTTCTGGTTTTTATTAAATTTATTTTACTTCGTTTTTAAGTATGTGAATGTTTTTATTTATTCCTCTGTGCAGCACTTTGGTCCATATGATTGTTTAAAGTGCTTTTCAAATAAAGCTGGATTGCACTGGATTAGAAGATGGCTCAACAAATCTCTTTCACAGTATGTAAAATTCGACAGAGGGGCGCAAGGTGACCTTCTGTCAGGGGCCCAGAATTTTTAGCTACACCTCTGTGTTACTGTGTTGATTTTGTTCTGTTGGGTGTTGGGTTTTTTCCCCTAAATATACGCTGAAAACCAACCAATCTCTGAACACAGAACAACACAGACAGCTGTGATGACTTTTTACTTGCTGCAAGGGAAGTCCGGTCCTGACTTCGAGGTGTCAGCCTCTCAGTCGAACTCAGCCAACTTCGAAAGAGTAACTCCCCTCGCAGTATCTTTTATTGAGGTACACAAACAGGATATCTAAATAACATTTTGCATTGTTTATCACCATGTATGGGGTGGAAATATTCAAGCGACAGTTCTTAAGAAGGGTGATTGCTAAATTAAGATCAAGCTGCTGCAGGGTGTTATGTCTAAGAAATGGCATCTAGCAAAATGACAATAGTAAAAGTACATATTTCTCGAACAGTGGGTGTCAGCAAGAGCCGGCCCACTTATTCATTACATCATAGTGGGGGATCTCATTACAGTCAAGGTCCCACCCAGAACCCAGCAGGGGCCAGCCAAGGATCAGCCAAGGACCAGCCAAGGTCCCATCATGGAAACTGGGGAAAATTCAAGCGGCTACATCTGTATATATTTATAGAGATGACTAATTGGCTCTGTTGTAGAAATTTCCAGCCAGAGACTTGGTTCCTATATGACAAGGATATTTTATTTTTACTCGGACTGAGAGGCTACAGAAAATCATCTCTACATGTGATCTCCCCTTTACTGCTCGAGCAGAGCACATGTACATCAACAAGTGTCAAGGCAGTAAGTGCATACAAACAACTTCTCAGGACAGTTATAGGGCCTTCAGGAGGAACCAAACTGCTGCCTCATTCAGAGATACCATTGTCTAAGACTTGCACTAAAACATTCTGAGCACTTGGGCATATTTAAACAAAGTAGTATGGCACCTGTGTCAGAATCCATCCCTGCCTTGTCCTGTTCACATGTCACTGGCCATCCTATTCTCTCCTCTGTCTTGTACCCCTTAGCCCATAGTGTGTTTGCCTGCTCATAGGGCCACCATGTGGCTTAACGGGTCAAGTGGTTCCTGACTCCCCTTTTAGTTGTGGGTTTTGAGGATATCACAGGGTCTGTGTTTTCATGATTGTCCCCCAGGCCACCATGCAGCTCAGCCCAGGATTCTCCACCCATTCTACCTTTACTCCTTCAGCCGCATACACGAGTCAGGCCTAGGTTATTCAAATTTCTTCCTGCCAAATTTACTGGACAGGAAGTGGACACTGCAAATGAATCTGTGAATACTCCAATACCTACATCTTTACAAGTTACATTAAGGGGTTTGGTACAGTAAATGGTTGTGAGGTGGGATTTCTTCTTGATGTCTGTTTGTAGCCCGTCCACCAGCAGCTGCTGCTGTATTTATCACACCAAGCAGGGAACGTATATTGCTAAGTTTTTCTTAGTTCAATTACACTTGACTAAGCTAATTAAGCTGGCTATGTTATTTACATTCAGAAGGATGCCGCCATATTGGGTTATACACAGATGCCACAATAGCTCACACTCACATTCCCTCTTCATTATTTTTCTAAATACACTCTATCCTGCCTTGTCACCTGCAACAAGATCTCACTCCCTGTATCGAGTAAAGTCTTTCTAATGGTTGAGCAGATTTCTGCTTCTCTCCTAACCATGGACATCCAAAGTAAGATGAAGCAAAATGTTAGGGAATTTGACAACACATGGTTACTCTTTTGGTAACAGTGACTTTGGTTTTATTTTGATAGATGTAAACCACATAATATGGTCTTAACCTTGTTTTCTGTCCTAAAAGCAAACTTTTGTGTTACAGGAGAAAAGTGCACAGCTGCTCAGATCAACCCCAGCTAATCAGCGCATATGGGAATCTTTTCAAAATACCATGTGAGTCTAAATACCATCTAAAGTAATATAAGCTCTTTAGATGACGCTCAAATAATCAATTCCCATCAACTTGGTGTCAGAACACAAACTCGGTGGCAAAACAGTGAAGCACAACAGACTAAGTTGTGAAAATGAAATCTGCATGTGATGAAAGGGCATGTGACAGTATCTCGATGATTATAATATCAGATCAAACGGAGTTGGCGGTATGGCCACACTGCTGGTCCCATGTCAGTAGGGTATAGCACACCCCTGGGCCCGGATACCACTAGGATGTCACTGGTGTACCACTGTGCTGTCAGAGTGTGGTGTGTCACTCCACAGCGTTGGCAGGATTGCTCTTCTCCCTGCGGCGCCACCATACGCACACGACGGTCATCTGTGGTACTGCAGAACTGAGATGTATCGCTGAACATGGTAGGACGCCAGTCGTCATCAGTCCATGCCTCCCAGTGACTACACCACTCCAATCGCAACAGTTTCTGTGCTATTGTGAACGGCAGCCTATGCATGGGACGGTGAACCTATAGTCCAGCTGATGCCAGTCATCGCGACACGATGATATAGGGTGTTGTAGAGAGTCCAGTAGCTGTGTCCATATATCAGGCGCAGGTGTCATGGGGATCTGTGATGCTTGGAGCACAATCCGACGATCCTTCCTTGGCGTGGTCTGTCTTGGATGACCAGAAACTTCACGACGTGTGTGGATGCCTCACGTGCCCATTGGTTTCAATATCAGGCGACTGTGATATCCGCATGGCCCACATGCAGTTGCACCATATGACCACCTGGCTTCATGCAAACCCGCAATGCAACCCTATCAAACTCCGTCAAGTGCTGTTAACACTGTCTAATGTGACTACGAGGCATCCTGTGTCTGGTAATTAAACATGCCAACTCCTTGCAATTCTAATCATTTACATATCCATCACTGGTCTGCACGTGTACCAAATTACATCTAAATTGGATAGTTCTGGGTTTTCAACTTTTTTTTCCCTGAGTGTATATGCCCTTCACTGATGAGAAATTCATCAACATCTAAGTCCTACATTCATGTACAATGCATATTAAATGAATATTTTGTCACTATTAGTCTTGATGTATCATTCTTTGAATGCACTCAATTGAATCCTGGACAGTGGTTCCACATGGTAAAAAAATGAATATTCTGAAAAGGAAACATCCTTCTTCGGTTGATACATTCATTTTGTATTCTGAGAAGGTTTTTCCCTTGATTGCCTTGTACAGTATGTCTAGTGTGTTTTTTGGTATGAATGTGGCATTAATCATACAATGAAAAAAACACTGACTTGTAGTGAACATGTAAAACAACAACATGCAGTGTCATCTATCCATTTTTCAAACCGCTTATCCTATTGGGTCACGGGGGGTCCGGAGGCAGGGAACAACCCAGGATGGGGGGCCAGCCCATCGCAGGGCTCACTCACACATGCACACCTATGGTTAATTTAGCGACTCCAATTAGTCTCAGCATGTTTTTGGACTGTGGGGGGAAACCGGAGTACCTGGAGGAAACCCCACGACGACATGGGGAGAACATGCAAACTCCGCACACATGTGATCCAGGCGGAGACACGAACCCGGGTCCCAGAGGTGTGAGGCAACAGTGCTAACCACTGCACCACCACGCCGCCCCCATGCAGTGTCATATATAACTGAAATAAGAAATGCTGGATTGCCTGAGTTGCATGCGTGTGTGTTTTTTAATATGGGCAACATGGTTCCCTGAGATGCCTCAGTGTTGCTCACCTCCATCTCTAACACACAGCCTCAGAAATGATTTTAAAACTACTGAAAGAAATAATTGGCTACACTGCAGCTCCACTGTTTTGTTCGGCACCCCTGCATGTCCTGCATTGTGTGGGGAAAAAAGTTGAAGGCTGTGTTACATACTGTAACACAGCTAGAATGCAAAAACACTTTATACTTCACATAAGATGGTGGACCTTATTGACAAAGGCAAATTTGTGTTGACCCCAGCAAGGCAGCTAGCGTACTTTGCATTTCTCACTTACCCGGATGTGACAATAAAGCGCTCCACTACAGTAAACCCTGCAGACAGCATTCCCCTGGAGGATGAGGGGCAGCCACATGAGTGTGTGGCAGAGTCTTTGGTTTACACTAAACTGAGAGCAGACTTGTGAGAGCTCTCCCACTGAAAATAGCGAGATGGTTTTGTTTGTGGATGGCTCATGTTGGAGAGATGGGGATGCCTTGAAGGCTGGGTTTGCTGTAGTCCAGGCACAGGGTGATGATTTTCACACTCTCGTTTCAGAGCACAACCCTGTTCCGCTCAATTAGCGGAGATAAAGGCTTTGACTACAGCGTGCCGGCGAGGACAACATAAGACAGTTACTATCTACACAGACTCTGCATACGCACACGATGTATGCCATCTGTTTGGAGCAGTCTGGAAGCAAAGGGGCTTTCGCAAAAGTGACGGCTCCCCCATTCAGCATTATAATCAGATTTTGGAGTTGCTACACACAATGATGCGTCCCAAGCGTTTGGCTATTGTTAAGTGTCAGGCCCACCGCAAAGGTCGTGATTTTGTTATTCAAGGAAATGCAGCCTCTGATGCGGCAGCCAGGGCAGCTGCGCAGGTGAGTACTGCTGATCTTTTACCTATGGTGAGTACAGAGCAGGTTTCTGATCTGGTGGCCCTGCAGGAGCGGGCGGGCCCCTATGAGGCCTCAGTGTGGCTAAAAAGGGGGGCCTCTAAGGATGCTAATGGTCTGTATCGCAACCATGAGGGACTTTTGGCTGCACCTCTGTCTCTGGTGAACATTTTGATAACGGATGCGCATGGTCTTGACCATTGCGCAAGGGGGGAGGAGTTAAGGAAAATAACACAACAAGCTGCAAGCAATGATGGATGCAAGGTTGTCAGAATGTGAATATGAGGTGTGCATTAAGAACAATGTACGCAAAGCAATCACGACCCCAGTAGGGCACATTCCAGTGCCTGAGGGACCGTTCAGACACTTGTGGTGGACTATGTGGACATGGGAAAAACAGCATATGGAAAGCGATATATGCTTGTGATTGTGGACAGGTTCAGCAGATGGGTGGAGACAATACCGTCCAAGGACATGGGGGCGATGACAGTGGTGAAATTCCTGATCAGAGAGTCCGAGGTTTAGGATACCAACTGAAATAAGCTCTGATAATGGAGCTGCCTTTGTTGGGAAAGTTAAAAGTTAGTGGTTTAACAGCTGAGAATAAAACAAAAGTTGGCATGTGTGTGTGGAATTAAAATTGGACATCGGTAGGCCCGGGAGGTTGGCATATTGGGACTGTGTGTGTCTTTAGGCCTTAGGCAAGAAGAGATTGTTTTGAATACTGTGTGACCTCGCTTCGAGATAGCTGCCTGCAGTAAGTTCCGCAGACCCTGAGGAAAGCTCGGGCCTTGGAGAGGCAGACAGCGGAACAAAGGGGGGGGAGAAACCACCTGCAGGGAGAGATTCGAAGCTACCCCAACTGGTGCACAGCGAGTTATAGCTTTATAGAATAGTTGTGGCAAACAATATATAGCAAGCTATGCGGTAGTGCAAATGTATAAGTAATTGTTAATCATACAAATCATATGTTAACCATGTATTGGCAGTGATTCAATGACAATACGTCAATACGTTAATCATTAATCAAAGGACAACTGAGTATTTACAGTGATTCAATGTCATGTAATCAATATCTATATTCATATCTCCAGTAGGAGCCTAGCAGTCGAGACATGTTCTGGTAGACTGAGTAGAATGGGTGGACTTTACCTTGCCACCAAGGTGAACCAATAGAATTCGAAAATTGTGTTTGTTATACGTTTAAGCTTGGTTCATTGGTGTGTTGTGACCAATCAGGATTTAGACACCCTTACTGTGAAGTGGGAGTTATGGTATATCAACTGGTTGCTCGGAGAGCTAAAAAAGATCTTGGTACCGAATGCCAGAGTGTGATGAGAGCGCTTTGCTGAGTTGCTGAAATAAAAGAGATTTTCCTTTACCTCATCAAACTGAGAGGTCCGACTTTTATTCTAAGTATTATATTCTAAATCTTTCTACCACATGTGTATCACCCTCAGTTGCAGGGTATGGTGGAGAGAGTGAATGGCACACTTAAGCAGAAGCTGAATAAGATTTGCGCCACCATGAAAATGAACTGGGTGGATGCCCTGTCAACAGCCTTGATGGCATATCGGATGGAAACGCACAGGTGATGCATTTGTCTCCGCATGAAATGCTGACTGGGAGACCTATGCCTGGATCGACTTGAGGGGGCGTATAAGGGACCCAGCCTAGATCAGCTGGGGGATGAATTAAAGTTGTACATGAGGACTTTAACCAAAATACACAAAACTATTTCCAAACAGGAAAAGGAGAAAGCACAGAAAGAAGACACAGACCAGGAGGAGCCAGTCATCTTTCACGGAGATAAAGTCTACCTGCGAGTGTTCTGGTGAAAGTGGCACGAGCCCCGACGAAAGGGACCCTTCAAGGTGACACGAGCCACAGCAACAGCGGTGCAGGTAGAAGGGAGTAATACGTGGTACCATTTGAACCACTGCACTAGAGTACCGCACGAAAGACAGAGTCACTGAAAACTACACAGAGGATGCAGTTGCCCTTGACTCAGATGGCCCTGATGGAGCTCCCAGAGGAGCTCCACAGCTTGGGGTGGAGTCAGTTTCAGGATCAGAGCAGAGTGAGGGCCAAGAGGGAGCATCGCAAGCAGACCAGCCACTCCAGACAGGACACAAAGCTGTGGGTTCTGGTACGGCTGACAGCAACGATGTTAGTGATGCTAATGATTTATCAGGCCCTTCAGGTCTGGGTGCACAGCAGGACCACAGGTCAGGTGAGCACAGGACAACTGACTTCACTGACTCAGCCTGGTCCTTTGATGCTGAATAACCTCTCAGATTACAGTGAGCGAAAGCGGAGAGAAATGGGGGGAGATATGGGAGTGAGGAGAGTGAGCAAATTTTAGAAGGATGCCCAGGATGAAGTAGACCTGTATGGGTTAGCAAAACGTACACTTGGAAATTGGTGGTATAAATGAGCTAAGTATACCGCCACTTCATTAGGGCAGGAGGGGTGTGTGTTGTGTGCAAGTCCTGACCCTTCAGTTAGGGTTGTCCCGTTCCCATACACTAATAAACAGTGTGAAGAATGGGAAATGGAGAGGAGTATGAGATTCTGGAAGAGTCTGTGTCAGGAGGGGCAGGCCCCTAAGAAAGTGCAGGCCCACATCTAACCAGACGGAGCGCATACCGTACTGCCCATATCAGCGTCTGATATATCAGGGAAATACTAAATATGCATAGAGGGTGGAAAAGCATTGTGGGCAGTTTAAGCCCTGGGAAGGAGGTCAGCAAGATATTATGGCGAACAAATTGAGTTTTTTTACAGCAAATTTTCCTCTCTTCATGTTGTCCCTACTGCGCAGATTAATCGTCCCATGTGCCTGCCAGCAAATATTGCTCCTTTACCTGCCGAATGCTGCCTAATTTTAATGCTGCAATTGAAAGGCTTCAAACATGATATGGGTGTGTGGGTTCTTACTAAAAAGTTATAATTCAAGTAGCCTCAATAACAGTCCATTTTGATGGCAGGTACCTGAAAGTACAACTCTGGAGGACCTTGAGAAGTGAAAGACACCTCTGCTTGACTTCATGGCCAATGCAGGTTGTCTGAGGCCTATCCGGTCAATAAGAGACGGGAATCTGCTGGAACATGACATTGTCACGTTTCAGGTCATCCACAGGGGTCAGGGTCCATTTCAGAGGTATTCTGTGTTCTGTTTACATGTACGTTAGTTAGGATCAGAATTTTATCCTTTGACCAACATGGATCAAGTTGCTATTATTTCTTTGAATATAAACTAATAAAGTAACCAGTAACACATTGATAATTAATAAGTGAGTTATAAACACTGTCTACATTCTGCGCCACCTGTTCTGCTTTGAGCCAATCACAATTACTGCTGACCAGATGGAAGATCTTTTCAGCATTCATCTGTCTCCAGAAGGTAGCAACAAGAGAGTTGCTGAGGAAATAGACTCTCCAGAAGGTAATGACCATCTCCAGGATGCAGAAGGTACTTTAATTGACCGTATAGTGTAGAAGTAAATGTTGTTTTTGTAAAACAAAATATACCTGTATAACAAAAAACACTGTAGCTAAAGTTAAATCCTCTTACTGGACAATCACCTATTTTAAATCGCTCTTCAGTTTTATCCGTTTTCCAAACCTCTTATCCTTCTGGGTCACGGGGGTCGGGAGCCCATCCCAGAAGCAATGGGCACGAGGCAGGGAACAACCCTGAATGGGGTCAAGCCCATTGCAGGGCACACTCACACACCATTCACTCACACATGCACACTTACGGGCAATTTAGCAACTCCAATTAGTCTCAGCATGTTTTTAGACTGTGGGGGAGAACCGGAAAACCCAGAGGAAACCGCACGACGACATGGGGAGAACATGCAAACTCCACACACATCTGACCCAGGCGGAGACTTGAACCCGGGTCGCAGAGGTGTGAGGCAACAGTGCTAACCACTGCACCAGCATGTCGCCCCATCCTATTAAGCTTATTGTTCAGAATTAAAAATGGGGTTATTAAGAAAGAGTAGCCTCCTATAAAATAGCCCAGCACTCCTCCCTCCAGGCCAAGAATATTTTCTTTATGGTCCAGTTCAAAATAATGTCATCTGCAGAAATACGGAGCACATGTAATTTATCTGTATTTTAGATGGTAGACGAGTGGCTGGGTGACGTCGTGGCTGGATGACTTGCAGTGTAGCTTGTTATCTGTGCGTTCTGGGCAGGCTGCTGACTTCTGATTACTTTTGGCATTTGGTTCAATGTTACGTCATTTCCAGGTGTGTCGGTGCCCAGTATGAAGCTAATCGCCGCATTATAGTTATGAAAAGAAGACAGAATAGCAAAGAAATTGAGGCAGAATTAATTCAACAAAGTATTAAAAATATTACTCAAGTAGATGAATCGCTTCTTGAGACTGAAGGCGACTGTATTTGCATGAACGAGCGTCGAAAAGAAATGCATTATTGTCGCGTTTAAATGAAATAGTAGTAAGTGTCACATTTGCGACGTATTACAGGAGGATGTTAATCTTAACTTTGACTGTAAAATATCATAATAAACAAGAAATGTGAGTTTTTAGTCTGCTTAAACAAGACTACCGATGTTACAGCGAGCGGACGCTGCTGCCGCGCAGGAGAAGCGAAGCGACATTGCCTTTAAAATGAGAGATTACATTCCGTGGCAGGAGGACAGTTTACAGCACGACACCGGCATTAGGCAGCAGGATGGGTGGGTTAGGTGATCTCCCAGACTGAAAGGGATTCTGGGGACTCAGGGGACAGTGTCGCCCTGAGGGACTGAGGGCCACGTCAGAGGGGGCCTGCTGTAGAGGGGCCCAGACAAGGGATGGCTGATGTAGAGGAGCCAGGTGTGGAGGTGCCACATATTGAGGAACCCTGGTGATCACACTACAGGGGGCCAAATGTTGGTGGGCCAAGAGGAAGTGGCTGGGGAGTAGAAAGCATAGATGTCTTGGAGGTGGGTAGACTACAGAGATTTATGCACCCCGGGATTCCCTCAAGTGCCTCTCAGATCTAGGATGGCCAATACTCGGTCCTCCCCAGGAGTGAGAGGATGCAGACTGGCTCCCCCCAGCTCTCCTCACCGGCTCCCTCCAAAGAGCTGTAGCCCTCCTTTTGGTGATGCTGACATCGTCCCTGCACTTCCCCCTCACACCCTCTGCCATGCGGCAGCAGACATGGCCCACAGAATGTATCAATTTTCTTTGATCTCTTGCTATATATTTTCCTGACATATATTTGTCTTTTGCCAATGTGCATTATGATATAGGAAACGTACCCCAGAGCAGGACTTTAGACTAAACCATTTTCAGTAAGGATAGGTGTGCTTGGGGTGAAAACACTTTAAATGAACTGTTGAGATTGATTCATTTTATCTGTACTTTTTTGAATATGAAGAATTATTTTAGTGGATATCTCCCTATTTTAATGCTAGAGGGAGCCCCCCCCCCAAATTTATGCCTGACCCACAAACCCACACACTGTCCACAGATGAGAACAGCGCAGACCCTGCACAGTCAGGTTTGGCAACTCCTTCCAATTTTATAGCCCAAACCAGGAGTAAAAGATGCAGAAAATCAGACCCTTCATAGAAAAATTTATGTTCAACGACACTCCATAATGCTGCTTAAAATGAAGCAATGCATGCACAAGTTAAAGCTCTTTTCGTTTTAATGAATGAGGAAAGAAATAGTTTTGGATAAAGAAATGAATTAGTCTTATTTTTTTCATGTGAGCATCCTCCTGCAGCATTGAAATCCGGTAAAGTGGCTGATGGATGGACTTGTATTAAATTTGGGAGGGTCTGAATGAAGCTCATTACCCCAAATTTTCTTAAATTGGCTTATATATTTACAACATGGTGACTGCAACAATAATACACTCACGACTGTGGTGTTCTACCTAGAGCACCACTAGAGGGAGCTCACACATTCTGTCGTACTTGCCACAGTAACAACAGTGATGTATAGGAACAGAGTTAGAAGCCGGTAATTTATATATAAAAAATGTCATTTCATTAATCTGACTGGGTAGGTCCAGCTGTCAATCCCACCCAGGCCTATCCACAGCTCCGCCTCTGCGTCAGTCCATCTCTTTGCAGTCCAAGTTGTACATCTACCAAACTTGGCAACAAATTGAGAACCGTTCTGTTTCGGTGGTTGTATTTAAGGAATGTCACATTAGTAAACATCTGGACATCTGAAATGGGCAGAGACAAAATCGGCAGTACAGGCAGTCCAATGTCTTTGAAACTCCTTTTTCCTTCAGCACCCTCTTACTGCAAAACCTCAATCCAAAGTTCTCCATGTTGTTCATCTCTGTGAAACTGCAACAGGAGAGCTCTCTCCACTGGTGTTCTAATTCACCAAGGGAACAGGAAAGGCCCTCTTTTGGTAGACTGCCTACTGCAGGCTCTCTTTCCCGGGGATGAATCATCTCCAGCTTACTCAAGTGACTCTGGAAGTCGCATTAGATACTGTGTCCGGAAGCAGTCCATGCTGCGCTTAGGAATGATGTCTCTTCTAGTGTAGAACTGACTGTGGAATTTACTGTAAATTCCTAGCAAAAAAAAAGCTGCCAGAAAAGTATTGCAAAATTGCTGTTAATCACTGTAAAACCCCCAGCTCCATGGGTGTCCCTACAGGTGGCTGCCCTTTGCTGCCAGGTTTGCTGTTACCTTTGTCTGTGCCCGTGTGTCAAGTAGAGCAAGATGGGGTAGGTGAAAAGAGAATTTCCCCAAGGGGAGTAACAAAGCATCTTCATTTCATTTAGAAAATAATTACAAAATGTCTTTTACAGGTTTTGTCCTATGTAAATTACAGCAATTGTCTTTTTTAAACAGAAAAATAACAATTAACTGTAATCTAGTTTAAAATATTATATTGTATTCTATTCAAAATATAGAAGTTACCTAGCAACTGGAATTGGCAATAAATGCTATTAATACTCCACAATACTGAATGTTGTTGTAGAATGCTTTCCAAGTTAATTTTTGTATTTTACATTTGCAGCTATGCAATCTATGCATATTGTTAAGTGGTTTAAATGAGACTAAGACGAAAATGACAGCCTGAGACAGAGACCCACACAGAACAAACTCACATTAACTGGAATGACATTAACTTGAAAATTTCAGGATAATCTTCACACCCGTTAACCACTTGATGGAATTCAACTTAGTCAGAGTTGCAACAAAGTCAAGTATTTTTAAAACTGACCATATTCTAGGCTTAAAGGCCCAATTTGAAATCAGGACTGGACATAGAAATCTATTCAGAACAACATTACATTGTTAGAATAATGTTATATTTTTTGCTGGTCTGTGTTAATGTAATGCAACAACTCTGGTCTAATACCTCCCTGTCACTTTAATGCTGGATGTGTGTGCAATTTATAACAAGTTAGGCAAGCCACGGATTCAACCATTAAACTGCATTTTCATTCCACATTTTTTGACAGTTCTGTCCAAAATCATATTCCACCAAATCAGCCGTTACAAATTCCAATAACTTCAACCTTCAAATGTATTAAAGTTGATCTTTTTCAGTGTGTTCCTAAATCTTACGGTATAAGCAAAAGGTATAAATAAAAGATTAAGAACAATTTCCATTTGAATAGTGGAGAAGAGTCCTCATCTTTTGTACATGTCTCATGCTCAGAGTCCATCAATCGCCTGAGGAGAGAGGAGACGTGAGGATTGACTGAGTTGTTCTTCTCAGGCATCGTCCCACTTCTTTGGCTTGCAGTCTTCATGCTGCTGGTTGGATTGATTCCAATGAAACAGTTTAAACCGCAAAATCACATTAATAAAACTTACGCTGACCCTCACTGAAGCGGCCTGGTATCTGTTTCATACCTCACTTTACAACACACAGGACTTTTTTTTTTAATTTAAAGGCACAAGTTATTTTACGTCATGGCCAACCCACGTTTGCTAGTTTAATGGCAGAAAAATAGTCAAAGCCAGGCGCCTGGTCCACAAGGGTGTACTCAGTCACTGCTGTTTTTATGGTGTAAACATGCTATAAACTAATTTTTTCAAACATTTTCTTTAAGAGCTAGGGGCGCTAGGTGGATTGCTATTATAATGATGGATTTGCCAGGCAGAAGAAAAGAATGCTTCTCTGCAGAGATACAAAAAATCTGCTTGTGCACAATGTGAAAGCGTGCGAGCAGACCATCTACAACAGCAGCAGGATTACACCAAAGTAGAGGTCTGCATTCCTGTGGAACCCACGGCAATAAAGTGCAGTGCAGGACAAACTTTCATTTTTGAATGCAGGAGCAGGAGGGAAGTGACTGATATGTTCGCAGGGAAAAAGAATGAAACAAGTGTTTTTTGTTATCAAACAATTTTTTATTTGCGTGAGTAAATACAAAATTACACAACAAAGTATAGCACGTTATCACAACATTACATTGTCTGAAAGCACTTTACAGCATCCCCACCCAAAGCCCCCAGTGAGTAAGCCATAGGCGACAGTGGCAAGGAAAAACTCCCTAGAAGGAAGAAACCTTGGGAGGCACCAGACTCAAAGGGGAAGCCCAAACCTCCAGGGGCCGGCAGGGAGAGTCAAAAACACACACACCAGATAACTGCAACAGGTTCTTCTACATATCCTATACAGGGGCATGGTACAGTGATGCAGTGGTTAAAACTGTTAACTCACACCTCTGGGGACATTCATCCATTTTCTGAAACCGCTTCTCCTGTTCAGCGTTGCTCCAGCTGACAGCTTAAGCAATTCATCTGTATCTGAATGAGGAAAAACAACATACAGGCAATACAATGGAGCTGTCAGTCACTCCTGGCACATGGAATACAGTTCTGCACTGACACCTCCGCAATGAACAATTGCATTATAGCATAGGAAACTAGTTAACTTTCACATAAAATTTAGATATAATCAAAACAGAAGCCTGGAACAATTTTAAATTTTACTAAATGGCAATATACTGATTTTAGTCACCAAACAAACTTTACAGGACTTGCTTCACTACTTTTATTCGTGTTTCTTACAATACATCTGCCCTCTCCTGGTCTGGTGGAATATCATTGCTGTAGGCAGCACCGAGCGAAACCACCCGCATCCGCAGTAGAATGCAACATGAAAGCGCACGCGGAAAAGTGAAATATCACCTAGACTTTGCGGCACAGGAAACTAGCCGACTTGCACATGAAATTTAAATTTAACCAACACAGCACCCCACAACAATGTTCACTTTATTTAAAAGAAATGAACTAATTTACTCACTAGCAAGCGCAATAATGTACTTAAACGCGGAAAAGTTAAATGTCAACTACACTTTGCGCATAAAATTTAAATATAATTAACATAGTAGCCCGGAACAAAATCACTTTATTTAAAAGCAATATACTGACTTTACTCATCAAACATATTTTAATATACATGCAAATTTGACAAATACTAAATAATAAGATAAATTATCCGATAAAATGGGAGCAGAATGGCAACCCACCTTGGTGCAGAAAACAAGTGAAGCCGCGTCTTTCAAACCGGCAGCGTCCCACGTGCCGAGGAGTCAAATGTAATCAAGCAACACGGCCCACACAATTAAATAATAACATCATAATAATTATAGCTCTTTTATAATTATTCTATACATTATTCTATAATTAGATGAACAGACTTTTATAAGTTAAGTTGTACACCGAGAACAGTATACAACAGCATAAGCATATAACCCTTAAAGGTTTATTAATTAAAAATAACACATTCATCCTGCTTAACATAAAACAATGACTTAAAGAGACTTAATTGTGAAATGAACGCTACTGTCCGAGGGTATTTATCTCCACAAATTGCTATGGAACATAATGTCTTAAATACTCAGATTTTCAGAATGACAGAATCTTAACATTTTAAATTTTGTTTTGCGATACCGATACGTAGTGATATTGGTATGTGGAACAACGTTAAACTGTAGTTAGATTAAGTGCGTATTCACAATTTACCCGTTTGCCTTTTATCGTGACTGAGCACGATCCCCCACCCCAGCTGGTCTGCACTCCCCACATTGCAATTAACGATCCAGACCTCAGCGCTTTTGTTACCGTGGGACTTTGTTGCGTTGAAGAAAACATTAAAATGAAGTCTGAGGAATGTTACATGACACAGCTAAAATGCAAAAACTCTCTCTGGTGTAATTCACTGCATAAAACCAATAGTCTTAAGTGTGGCGCCTTCTTCATAACACTCCCTGACTTTTGTATTCGTGACCATGAGATACGGTGGCCTTTTCTTCCTTCATTTGACTAGTGTTCCTCCCTTTCCTCCCAGCCTTGGTTGGTGGTTCAGGCAGCATCACCTTCTTTTAATAGACCCAGGTGTATCCATCCATCCATTTTCCAAACCACTAATCATACTGGGTCGTGGGGGGTCCGGAGCCTATCCCAGAAGCAATGGGCACGAGGCAGGGAACAACCCAGGATGGGGGGCCGGCCCATTGCAGGGCACACTCACACACCATTCACTCACACATGCACACCTAGGGGCAATTTAGCAACTCCAATTAGCCTCAGCATGTTTTTGGACTGTGGGGGGGAAACCGGAGTACCCGGAGAAAACCCCACGACGATATGGAGAGAACATGCAAACTCTGCACACATGTGACCCAGGCGGAGACTCGAACCCGGGTCCCAGAGGTGTGAGGCGACAGTGCTAACCACTGCACCACCATGCCGCCCCATTTATAATGATGTAAATTTAAAAAAATAATATATATATCATTAAAAACAAAATATAATCCTGATTTAATGTATCCCTTCTGCTCTTAAAAAAAAGCACAATATGTCTGAAAGACAAATATGTCTATTACTCTACATGTTTTAATAATTTTGTTAATATTACCTAATTTGCTTATCTTTTTTTCTGTAATCACTCTGCATTAAAGCAATTTTTAAAACTAGCTGTGATACTGATGATTCTGTTGTTATTCTGACTGTTGTTGCCCTGGTGCCTTAGGATACGTCTGTCTAAACATAATTGAGAGGATGGATGCATTATTCTATGGAGGCCTCTGAAGAGAATAAATGATCCCAATATTATATTGAGAGAGATGGTTAAATCAGAGCTGGATAAGATTTTAACAACTCTGAGCTATTAGTTAAGTTCTTCCCAAACGAGCTTGATGGGCCGAATGGGCTCCTCTAATTTGTAAATTTCTTATGTTCTAAGATATACAGTACTGTGCAAAAGTCTTAGGCAGTCCAAAGAAATGTTTAAAGCTGTTTATCTGGGTAGCAAGTGTACTTTGGCTTAGAACAAATAACACAATTTAACATTAGAACGTGTAAATTAAGAGGAACACAATAAAAACTATTAATAATTTCTTCTCTTTTCTAAAAAGATACTGATATCTAGTCGGATGGCTAGATGAACACCGCTTCAGTTCCCAAACTTCTCCTCAGGGGCACCTCAGCCGTTCCATGATTTTGACAGATTGACTAGCTGTATGAGGTGTGCTAGTGGCCAAGTCAAAAAATACATGGCTGCACTGGACGGTCGCTACAAATACTAGGATGATGTTAGCAGAGGTTCTGAAATGGCTAAGCTGAGACACTTTGACAGGCATAATATCATAGTTTTACACCAACACGAGGACAATCTAAACATCGTTTTCTTTGCCTGCCTAAGATTTTTGCACAGTGCTGTACATGGAAGTCTCAATTCAACCCTATCCTTTCCTAAGTGCCATACTTCTGTTGAAAAAAGAAAATTACAGATTGGAAACCTTTTAATAAAGAAACTGTGATAGAAAATTCTTGATTATGCTAATCAGTAATCAATAATGGAATATAGATGATTATGCAAAATGCATTACCTAATCAGTAATTAACAATTGAGTTTACAATGTGTTGTTGATTTACACATAGTGGTTGAAACAATGTAATTTACTTGTCATTAATTGAATGTATCAAACAAGAATGCAAATCTGCTTAAGTAAGAAATTTCTATTTTCTATAGAGGAACTAACATGTTTGCCATATATTGCTTGTTCAGCAAGAGGCCCAGGTCAAAGCAAAGGCATGACCTGAGAAGTAAGCTGTTGCAGAAGATATTATAAAATGAATGCATGGTATTGGATAATATAAAATGTAGAAAAAGAGAACAACGAGTCCTAGAATAATATAGCAAAAGGAAAAGTCCCAAATAGATAGACTTGTTCTAAGCTGATAGGTGGACCTTGAAAACGTAGAAGAAACTGGTATCTCCAAATGGCCAAACTTTCTTTGAACTGCCTGGACCTTGAAAGGCAGAAGTAACTGGAACGTCCAAAAATCCGATTTGTCCTTGATTTGTCAGATGACTGTCGCATTTTAGGCCATAAAAGATGTATGCATTTGTTGCTCGGGGAGCAGAACACAAGACGCATGCTTGCTGAGTGTCTGTTCCCTGTGAGCTCATCAAATAATAAAGTTCTGTCAAACACTTAAACATCGGACTTCGAGAAATTTCTTCCACAAAACACTCTGTTCTCGTTAACAATTTTTCAGTTATAAATTCCATATTATACACTTTCTTTCCTCTTTCTTTCCATTGTACTGTCGTGGGTGTCTGGGGTTTTAGCCAGGAGATCGTTATCATCCTCCTGGCAATTACAAGAAGAACTCTCTGTAATACAACCTTATTTTCATGCACTATATTCTGTGGCATAATTCTTAGTATGAAACGAGCTGGTTCAAGTGGTAATTTTATGTTCAAACATTTTTTTTATCTCTTCCTGTATATTTTGCCAGTACTCTGACAGTTTTGGACAATCCCAAAAAATGTGGGTGTGGTCTCCTACCAGGTCACAACCCCTCCAATAAACCCCTGATTAGAGGTGTTGCCAAACGTAGAGGTGAGAAGGGGAGTCTTAAAGTATCTCATCTTAACTTTCCAATCAAATTCCCTCCATGTAGGACTGTTTGTTATTCTGTGTCCTTCTTTACATGAATGAGTCCAATCTTCATCGTTAATGATAGTATTCATCTCTAGTTCCCATTTCTCTTTATTAACACTGTTGACTCTTTTTGTAATATTTTATAAATATATGATATAATGTTCTTTTAACCAATCCTTTAATTGTTAATATAAACAATATATTTGTTGACTGTAGGTATCTAAAACAGTTGGGCACTGGGAGGCCACATTTGTTTCTAAGATGTTCGAAGGACATTAGATCTCCTCCATTACACAACTGATCCAACTGGTTAAACCCTTTTCTCCCCATGTCTTAAACCCTGTATCTAATTTAGATGGTAGAAAATCAACATCATGTGCAATTTTTATTTTTGATGAAGGGCGTCCCAGCCTCTCTCTCACTTTTCAGAGTGTTTCCTATCCAAATGTTATTGATTTTATTTACTTTCCATGTATCTTGATTAAAAATAATTGCTATGTGTCACGCTGGCTCTCCGGGGTTAAAGCGGGCGAGCAGGCGAGCGGGCAGGAAACAAGCGAGGTAGCCAGAACTCAGGGAAAATGGGGGATTTATTTAAGGGAACTGGGGAAGGAGACATCAGACACTGACTAACATCAATGACAGACAAGGGGTTAATGCAAAACAGGGACTTAAATACACGGAACAAGGCAGCAGGAAACAAGACACGACTGGGCACAATCAGGGAATCACACGTGGGTAATTAGGGGGCGTGGCACACACGAGGAGCGGACGGAGCGGGCGTCACACTATGTCAAGCGGCAAATTTGGGCAGATTGTTCTGTTCCCACCCACTGACCCTCCCTGTCCTGGGTTATCCATACCACTACTGACATAAGTTGGGCTGCCAAGTAATAATTTTTTAAATTAGGTAAGTCCAGACCCTCATTCTCTTTTGGGTTTAATAGTCTTTTCAGTTCAATCCTGGGTCTTTTGTTTTGCCAGGTAAATTTGGATAACCATTTATTGAGCGTTTTGAATGTGGATATAGGGACCCCTATGGGCAGGGACTGGAACATAAAGAGAAGCCTAGGTAGTATGTGTCATGATCCGGCTCGTCGGCTCCTCGTGTGCCCCCTGATTACCCGCGTGTGCTTCCCTGATTGTTTCCAGCCTTGTCTGATTACTTTGCTTAGTCTTGTCCTGTTTTAAGTCCTGGTCTTGCCAGTTACCCTTGTCTGTCATTGTGGATTGTTGTTAGTCCCTGTCAAATTTTCCCGAAACCTCGTCCACTTAATAAATCCCCTTTATTCCCCGTACCTTGCCTGCCTTGCCAGTTTCCGGCACGATCGCCGCTACAGATATTTCCTGATCGTGACAGTATGTTCATTCTAATGCTCTCCACTCTACCCAATAAGGATAGAGGGAGGATTTCCCATCTTTGGAGATAATTCTTTATTTCACATAGTAATTTACCATAATTAGTCTTGTATAAGTATGATATACCAGGATCCCTAGGTATCTAAAGCCATAACTGTGGAATCGAAACTTAATATTTGAGAGCTTTAATGCAAAAACATTCTCTGTAGTATAAGTGTGGGTAGGTTACTGTAAAATTTGGACGAATCTTAAACTTAAAGCAACAGTAAGGTGTAGCGATCAGGGAGTTCAGTATAGGACTAAACATGCAAGGGAAGAAGTAGATAATTAGTGAAACTTTTGACTGGACTGGAGATCTGAGGAGTCATCTAAAGATATATGACACAGCAGATATTTTTGTCTGCTTTTCAGATGGTTGACGTGACATATTTTCCGACGTGCGCTCTCTGTCCGCTGGTGGGAGTGTGCTCACCTGTCTGCATCGGGGCGGAAGTCCGCCATGCGCAATACAGAGAGCAGAGGAGAATAGTAAATGAGCGACCGTGTAGAGACAAAAATGACAAGCTTTTGTGTAAATAAGATAAATAGCATAAGGCTATTTAGTTTGTTTAAGAAAAGGACAACGTATAGACTTATTCTATAGGAAAAGTAACCTTAAGAACATAAGAAATTTACAAACGAGAGGAAGCCATCCGGCCCATCAAGCACTTTTGGGGAAAACGTACCTAACAGCTCAGAGTTGGTAAAATCTTATCTAGCTCTGATTTAAAGAAACCCAGGGTTTTAGCTTGCGCTACACTAGTAGGAAGACTATCCCATACTCTAACTACACGCTGTGTAAAGAAGTGCTTCCTCAAATTCGCTTTAAAATGTTCTCCCGCTAAATTCCACTTGTGGCCACGAGTTGTAGTATGTCATGTCACCGCCATCCAGACCTGTTAGAATCTTATATACCTGGATCATGCCCCAACTTAGTCTCCTTTGCTCGAGGCTGAACAGATTCAGCTCAACTAACCTGTCCTCATAAGACATTCCTCTAAGACCAGGAATCATTCTCGTAGCCCTACGTTGCAACTTTTCCAAGGCAGCAATGTCCTTCTTAAGGTATGGTGACCAAACATGCACAAAATATTCTAGGTGGGGTCTTACCAGGGAATTATATAATCGTAGCATCACTTCCTTTGACTTAAACTCCACACACCTAGAGTTGTAACCCAACATTCTATTTAACTTTTTTATTGCTTCCCCACACTGGCGAGAGTGGGACATGGAAGCATCAACATACACACTGAGATCTTTCTCATAATCAGCTACCTTTATTTCAGTGGAACCCGTAAAATATCTGTACTGTATATTTCTGCTATATTTCTGGATGTGGCAGTGTGTGAGGAGATGGAGACTCTGATAAAGTATCATAAGGCTAATAAGAACACAGCAAGGCGTAACAAGAAAAGGAGTGAGCAACTGGAGGTTCTGAGGTTATAGCAAAGGGAGAGGCCTGGAGAAAAGAGCAGAAAGTGATGAGAGAGTGATGAGTGAGAATCAGGCAGGAGTCAAAGGTAAAACAGAGCAGGAGGAATTACGACTTCCTCAGTATCAGGGACTGTATCTGTTAGTAGAAGGGCCACCTCTGATATTTAAGGGCCACTTTCCAGTAATAGAGGGCAAGATAAAGTTCAGAGGGGAAGAAACAGAAGGATGAAGAAAGTTGTTTATATGGGTACAGGGAAGTGAGCGACCTGCGGCGGCAGACCGTGAAGGAAGGACTGCGAGGGAGTGATATAATAATAGAAGGCCAGGCATGTGGGTTTAAGAAAAAGGGGAGTGATATAAAGGTGGGGTACGGAGCAAGTGGTAGGGCTGCAGAAGGGCTGATGCATCTGATGGACAGCCCTAACTCCCCATGTAGAGGATGGAGTCAGTTTCAGGAGAAGGAGATAGAAACGGATAGTGAGGAAGGAGTAGAGGAGGATAATGCAGATCATAGAACAGTGGGAAGCAGGAGGGCTGTGAGACCCCCGATAGGGACACTCTGATGCTCCCCCTGGTGGTGAAAGGAGCACAGACACAGTATGTGCCATGGGCAGAACAGTCCTGGCAGACGGAGCTTGAAAATGGATGAAAGTATTTGAGGAGGAAACTATGGGACGGCTCTTGGTGATGGGGGATATAAAAGCGGTTCAGGCTTGTGTCCTGGGGGTAGACGGAATGGAGAGAATGCTGGCAGTGGTGACAGGGACTCCGTGATTGAGTGTGGCTGAAATGAAGGTGGAGCCCGTAAAGGAGGGGGAGAGCCCAGCTGCCTATCTGCAAGCCCAAGAAAAGCGGTGGAGCAGTGAGGCAGAGCAGGACCTACAGGATTTGGTGTTCAGCGGTCTGTACCGGAGGGCTCTGCAGGACACGCTCCCGAAGCCAGTGAGAAGCAGGCTAAGGCAAGTGGTGGGACTTATTACTATTCCTGAGGAGCAGCTGATCCACGCTATTGACTTGTACAGAGAGGAGGAGGACTCTGCTGAAGAGCATGAGAGGGAGCTGACGAAGAAATTGAGTCAGTCACTGCCAAAAAAACAAGGCCACTAATTGGCCTCCGGTCCCTAATTAGAACAGAGTGAGTAGATACAATGGATGGGGGTTTCCTCAGAGGGCACCCATTTACTCACAAATTTGATGATCCTAGACCCCTGGGAGACTGGGAAACAGGCTGATTCAGCTGGTGTGCTGGAGCTGTGATCAGCATAGACACACCTGTCCAACCTGCATGTTCCAGAATCTTCTTTAGTAGATGTTCAGATAGGGGCCAAAAATGTAAATATGTCTAAACTAACATCAGAGCATATCCCAGTGAATTTGTTAGGCAGAGATGCTGTGTGTCAGCTGCAGATAGACATAAAATGTACGAAGGGGGAGTAGAGGTACTCAGTGGACAGTTCACCCTTCTGCAACAAAGGTTGTTGTCCAGCAGGGATAGTATAGCTTATACGGATTAGAAGAAGTTATTGGAAAGGTTTGGGAAATCCTAGAATAGTGGGGACCATTTATACAGGAACAATATAGCAATGTGCTAAATTGGAAATAGGATAAATACAGTTGTTAGTTGTGATGGGAGATTTCAGTGATCCTGGAGTGAGGGATGAGTGGGATCGGCTGATAGATCCGCTGCCTGACCGAGAGAAAGACGGGATGCACATGACGGCAGACTGGATAATATTAGGCCCTGAGGGAGTAGCCATTCAGATACGGAGGATGGGAGTAGTGGGAGAATGGTACAACACACCAGAGGAGGAGCCCCCCTTAGCAGTGGCTTTTAATCAGCCCACGCTGGATCTGGGAGAAATGATGGGGCGAGCAAAGCAGGTGGTTTGGGTGCCGACAGAACATGGAGGAGTGCAGGCAGCAGCAGGAGAGAAGCTGGTAAGGAGTCAGTCGAGTGCAGAGAGTGTAGGAGATTTCAGAGGTTTGTGGTTGTGGAGCATGATAGGAGTGCAGTGTGAAGGGAAATAAAGGACAGAGGAATGTTGGCAGGAGATGGAAGTGCCTGAGGAGGTGTGGTTCCGCTTTGGAACCCCGCCCCTCCCATCTGTGGTCAACCTTCCCCTTCTCAGTCTCTTATTTCTGGCCAGACGCGAGATCTTCATGGTTTATGCAGCGTGCAAGCGTTTTTCCCCTCCTTGTGTTCCTGTCTTCCTGTGTACCGATCTCTGCTTCGCCTCCTTGGCTCCGAGTCATGCCTGGCGCGCTTACTGCCATCTACGATCAGCCGACCTGGATTACCGACAGCGTCTGCCGTTTCAGCCCTCTGACAGCCGACGCCGGACCCCCGGTTACATAGGATGGATGGATGGATTCGAGCTTGTATTTGAAATAGAAACATCGCAGCGGTTCTCAGGCAACAGCTGGACATATTTATTTTTCAGCTTGGAGTTGTCTGGCTTTAAACGATTACATTGAAGCAGAGGTACTTGTTTTTGGTAAAAGCAAGAAATATAAGTTTTGTGTGTCTGTACTCTGGTCTTTACTCCCTGCACACATTGATGGCACGGAAGGACAGTCACTGCAGTCACCTATTCTCACAGACTGACTTTCTCCTTTAAGTGCTGATAATGCAGAAGAAGATGGATCATTGGCTTGCTTGCTTAATAACCACAAGCACCCATATTACAGAATGAATGAGACTGAAGTGGATGGAAGGCCACATCATTCTGTCTGCAGTGAAAGAAATAATAGGAGTTGGAATTGATTATGATTATGGAGAAAATGGCTGGCTATGGTGAGAAAGCTGTGGAAATTTGTGCCAATTCACATCGGTGAGGGCATAAAGGGTAATTTCTTTCAGTATGGGACGAATTCGCATATTTGTGCGAGGAAGGTAACAAAAGTTCACTAAAGTACACAATATTAAATTTGAATGTCTTTAATTAAAATGTTATGTACAGTATAACACTGCACCTTTTAACACTTTGCATGTCTGGCAGTGAAGGTCACATTCAGTTTGCTGAATGTATTCTCTGTCTTAAATGGTCGGTCTATTTTTCCTTCTGCTGGATGATGTACCCAATTTTCTAATAAACAAAGAGTATAATGAACAAGTTGATGTTCTGTGTGTCTGATACCTGTACGTGTTTGGCAAAGCAGTATATAGTTACTGCCTACATTTTTGGCTGTGCATGTGTGATTTTGATGGGAATATTATATTTTTATATCTGTGTGTAGATTTTTTCAGCAATAATTGAGTTTATCCTTCTGTACAGTATTTAAGGTTTTGGTAATTCATGATTTATTTGTATTTGTGCAGTGTGCAGTTACCAGGTTATAAATAAACAAATAAATAAATGTGACATCAGAAGAGATGTACAATCACAGTAAAATGTGTGAAAGTAATGGAATGTGAAAATTGTTTGTGCGTATAAGTCTCCACATGTATAAAACGGTTGTATACCATAAGGAAAAGGAGCAATGGATGAATTACATAAAGTGCTTACTGTCCAAAACGAAAATGAGTCATGTTTGGCGTAACATAAATATTCAGAATTCAAGAATCATATGTCTTTGGAATCAAGAGAACTATCAGCTAACTTCACCAAGTCACCATATGGATGCAAAATCAAAGATTTCTGCCTGGCACTAAGCATGTATTCCTCTGTCACGTCACCGGTGGGAAGTAGGACCCAAATGCAAGCTGTAGGGCAGAATCCCCTTCGTGGGGAGTTTTATTGACAGGCAGGTTTGGGCACAGAGACGCAAACAGACAAGGACACAACTGGAGAAGATAGGACTGGGCACTTTACCAGACTAAGGAATGGGAAAACACAAGGAAGCTGATAGTGACTGACAGAAGGGGAGGAACATGGGGTGAGACTAATAGACACCAAGCGTGGCTCATCAGGGAGGAGAACTGGAGGGTAAGGTTGATTAAATGGGCAAGACATGACAGTAAACGCCCCCCTCCCAATCCTGTGCCCTCCGGGTACAAGGGCATCATTAAGGGGACACACAGACCAGGGCAAAACCAAGGACAACAGGGGAGACTAACCCCCAGGACACAAATCATGACAGGCCAGGTAATCCAACAGGGATGCTGACTATGGACCAAAAGACAGACAGTGGGTGTCAGTGGGTAAGTGGGAACAAAGGACACAGTAGAAGGAGACAAAAGGGAGGGATTGGGCATCAAAAGGACCAAAGACGACACAGGGACAGACAAGGCAGGACACAACCAGACAAGAGAGGCAAGCAACGGAACCAGTGCAACAATAATATGGCCAGGAGAGGGGAACCTAAAGCGGGAAGCAAGAGTGACTGGAGTGGGGGCTGGAACAGTGAAATCAGGCTAAGAGGTGAAACCAGGGAGAGCCACGGGGAAGCAAGACTACAGACCAAAGACTGAGGTATTAGGAGGGGCAAGACACTAGGTAGCATGGGAGGTAAAGTGAACAGTTCAGGGCCTCTGATGGGCTCCGGGGTGCCGCAGAAGGGTCACGGCCAGGGGGGCCTTTGGAATCCTGTCTGGGTCTGTAGAAGCTCTACTCGTCTGCGGCAGCCGAGGGAAGAACAGCATCGGTAGACGGCGAGGGGTTGGCAGAGTCGGAGGGTGTCGAGGGGCAGGCAGGACAGGAACTGGACCAAACCAGGGACCTTGCAAAACAAAAGCACAGGCCAGTATCAGAGCCATAAGGAGACCGGAGGTGGTTCCTTTTGGGAACCATTGGATGGGATACCCTGAAAGACCATCATGGACCAAGCCTGGATCAGGAGGCAGGTCTGGGTAGCATACCCTCGTTTTTTCCTCCCGGAGCTGAGCCCACGACTGGATTTCTGTTGACCCTGCCGTTGTCGCGGCGATAGCCTCCTCGGCTGGGGAAACTTTGGCCACGGGGCTGACACCACGGAGTGGGACTCAGGTCAAGACCTGGAGGCTCCCACTCCATGTCCTCCGGGGGAATGTCCTCCAGGTCAGCCCCCTCTGGGCTGGCATTGTCCGGAGAGTCTGATGCCAGGCTGGTGATGCCTTAATCCAGGCTGGCTGTGCCTTAATCCATACTAAATGTAATTAAACATAATGAAATTTAAAAGAATAAAATGGTAATTAGAGGAAAATTTAACGTGTAAGTTTTAAAAAAATGGGCTTTTCCTTTTATCCAGATGTCTGCAAGCGCTGTGACTGTGATGAATGGTGACGCATGAGATCCTGAGAATGGGCGACGCTTCCAAGGATGGGTGGCAGGTGGCATTTCCCAGGAATTACAGGCAGGAGATGCCTGAGGAGCTCTCCTGGAGGGAAGACAGAAAGAGAAGAAGGGAACAAGCAGAGGCTGTGGGGAGAAAAAGGCTGCAGAACCAGTTAAAGTTGTACAGGTGGATTGTACAAATGCCCTCAAGTCTTGGTCCACGAGGGTACCCGTTTTTAATTTACAAAAAAACAATACATTTTTAATAAATCTTAAGGCTTATCATTAACATCTTTCTAGTAGTTAAAACACATACAATCGATTAACTTACCTGGTGATTTTGGAACTTCCGACTCCAAAGCAAAATGTAAAGTAAATGCAGCGTTCTACTTGGGGAAAAGGGATAAATTAAAGGGTTAACTTTGGAATCTAAAACAAAAACAGCAATATCATATCAAGGGTCTTCAATACCTTTTTCCTGTGTCTGCTCCCTTTACATGTAGATACTGAATGTGAAAAAGGCAAGAGCTGGACAGGCCCTGCCTTATTGAGTTGAGGGAATGCAAACAACCCCGCATGCGAGTGGGGAGAAACCAGGCACAAACGCAGTAGGCCTCAGAACAAAGGTAGCTTTATTTCATGGGGCCTTTCCAGCCTCACCTCAAGCTGTTACCCCTCTCTCTTGGCCTTGACATGCCTATAATCCACACAGGCCACAGCATGACAAAAACAACAAAAATAAATAAATAAATAAAAAACAAACAACAATTAGACCAAAAGAAAGACCACCAACCACCCTTTTTACTCTAATCCCCTGCCCTTATATACGGCTTCCCATTAAACTAATTGGGACAGCCCAACGACAAGGGGAAACCAGTTGGAGTTTCATGTACTAACAACATACATTACAACACATACATTTAACATGGAACACATCATAATAGCTGGCCCTTAAGCATTACCGTCCCCTGCTCTTTCACACAGAACATCCCACCTCACACAACAAAAGCAAGAACAAACAACCTTTCTCACCTATTTCCCCCCCCCCTTTTGTGCCAAACCTTCACCTTCCCCTGTTCCACCCTGGGCTATAAGGGAACCTTCCCCAGACGGCGCGCGCTTCCGCAGGGAACCCATATGCCGAGGGACCAGAGGAAACAGCAACCGGGGTGGAAGTTGGTGAGAGACTTCTGCTGATTTACCCAAGTTCTCCCTTTACCATGGCCGATGGATAAAACTAGAACAGTGGGTACCTCACAGCTCTAAGTTATTGCCTTGAATAAAGAAAGAAATAAACCAAACAGCACACTAAGCATGGACTATTATTTTGTGGTGCGCAGGGGATGATGGGATGTGTAGTCCGCCAATTCAATAAACTTCAACACACAATACACTACCATAAACCACTAACATCTGACTCCTTGACCCCCCAAATGCTACTACCAACCCAAGTCATAGAGAAACCCCTTCCCTTTTTACACTGATATAAACACGTACCTATAAAATATATTATGTTTAGTTTATAAGCTTATTTCATTACAACAAACAAGCACAATCCATAAGTGCACTAGGCCTAACACATGGTTCAGAAGCCTCCTACCCCACCTTACACCAGCCACATGGACACCATCTGTCCAACCTCAGCGTCTTGTGCCTCCTGAAACGCCACCTCAGTTTCTTCTTCTTCCTCACATCCTTCTTCCTGAATGGTTTCCAGCCATGATCTGCCTCCTTGTGACACAATAGATCCCAAAGCATTCCCTCTACTTTTCTCTCCTTCTCCCTTAACCTCCTCCACATTCACTCCTACCTCACATCCATTCTCCTCACCTCCATTTACCATATGCATTCCATTCATACCAGCCTCCGCCCCCTCCATCTCACCATTGGACGCCCCTTTCTGATACCTCCACATTTTCCCAAGTAGCCCTTCCCAATCCCTCCTTATCCCCCCCAACCTGGACAGTGGGGGTGTCGCTCGTGAGCACTCCTCCACACCGTCTCCCCAGTCGATCACCTCGTCACACAGGTTCCAGGCATCCCAGTACTGGGTGTTGATCCAGGCAACCGCTGTCTGAATTTGCTTTCTGAGGAGTAAATGATAGATAGTTAACCAACTATTTACAGTGATAATTAAATGAATAAAGACCAGACAGATCTTCAACCATACAGAAAATACAGTTGCTATAATTATTATAATCATGGGCGTAAACTTTACTTCTGTCATTATTATTGTAGCATGGAGACTGTGTCATTATGCTTATTTTCAAAGTTTTTCTCAGGTTCAGTGACAAAGCAGATTTTTCTTCAAAACTATTTATTGCATTTTTTGTTATGTTGTTTACGGTCAAGCCATCAACATTCAATAAAATTTAAACATGACTATTATTGTGAAAAAGATATAAAAAAAGTAATGTTTTGTATCAAAATCAACAATTAAATAATCAATTTACAGTAACTGTTCTATGCAACAAAAAAAACATCTGCAATTTAAAGCAAACTTACATTAATGAATAGACACTAAACAAAAGTACCAAATGTGTTTTTCCTGGTATCACTGGGCCCCACACTCTTACCATATGTTGTTTATGTTAAAGTTGTCCAGCTCGTCTTTCTGCATATTGCAGACTAATAGACTGTGAAGTCTGTCTTGACCCATAGTAGCCCTTAGCCATGTTTTTAGTCTGCGCAATGCACTGAAGCTCCTCTCAGCTTCACATGAGGACACTGGAACCACCAACAAAATTCTGACAAGGACCTCAATCTGGTCAAACAAGCCTGAAGGGCCAGTGCTTTGGACAGGATCTTAGTCCGTATTCAATAAGCCTTTAGGTGAAAGGAGGTGTAAGAATGAGGATCTTTCCCCTTTTTTAGCATGAGAAATATTAGCTTGGGCAAGAGGTTCAGGTTGTTGAACATGTCCAATAGGAGAGAGGACAACTGGGGCCATAACTTTTTATAGAACTCTGAAGGAAAGCCATCGGGTCTGGGACATTAACCACTTTGCGAAGCAGCCGCCATGGTGGTCAGTTCAGTTACAGTGATAGTGACATCTAAATCATTCACAGCCACACATTCCTATGAAGGAATGGCTAAATCCCTAAAGAAACTATTGAACTCTAGACAACAAGTGAGAGGAGAAAAGCTTGAATGCATTATTCATTTCTAGAGGATTTGCTCGTAATAATGAGACCTTGTTTGCATCAGTAGTTCAGCAGTATGTTGAGACACTAGAAATTCATACTCTGCTTGTATCGTTAGGTGCTCCTTATAAACATCAGCAGATGGGGAGAAACATATCAATTGTCAAGATCTGCTTCACGCTGTGTTAAATATGCCATCTTCTCCTTCCACAGCTCTCTATTATTGCTTACATATCAGATAATCTGCCCACTGGTATCAGTCTGCAAGGTTTCCAGCGATATGGAAACAAATACATCTGGAGATTTATTTAAAGAAAGAAAATTGGCAATTTGTTGTGAAATAAAATCAACAAAGAAAGCAACTGAGTGTTGAACCGTCAAGGACACCATGTTCTAACAAAATTTTCGAGGAGACTGGAGCATGATCTGAGAAAGCTATTTTATCATAGCTACTTAGATATTGAGCAAGAAGTCTTATCAACTAAGAAATAGTCAATTTGGGTAAACGTGTGATGAATCTGAGAGAAAAAAACTATACTCTTTTCGAGTGGGATTAAAGAATTGTGAAAACACCTGACACATTAAATTCTTTGGTAAAAGAATTTATCATTTCGACAGATTTTGAAGGCAGAGCTATCTTGGGGGATGGATGATCTAATTTTGGATTAAAGCGACAATTTAAATCACTCCCCAAGATAAGGTGATATTTAGAGGTATCAGGTACCAGTGAGAACAGACGCTTAAAGAAAATATCATCGCAATTAGGAGCACATGCGTTAACCAATAGTACAGGTGTAATGAACAATAAACTAGTAATTATGACAGATCTCCCATTTGGATCGGGAATCCACATCAGATATGCAAAGAACAAAGGGAATAGATGTATGCAACAATATTGCTACGTCCCTTGCTCTACAGCAGAAAGACTGTAGAATGATAGATGTGATCTGCCCATCCACACCTGTCGTCTGATGGTTTAAAATGAGTTTCTTGAAAGAGCATCATACGAGCCCTTCAGTGATAAAGGTATTGCAGTATTTCACAGTGTTTGATAGGATTATTAAGGCTGTTATAGTTAAAACTAAGCAATTTACAATAGTATCCCCCTACACCTCCCTGGTGAGTCCCAGGTTAATCATTACTAAGGCGTACTCCTAACTGAAGTCTGCTATGAAAATTTGGGTTGAAGGCTGTGGCGCAATATGTTAGACTGACTGAAATAAAGCAGAGAAAACGTAATATAAAGAAGTAAGGAAAATTAAAGGTTAAAATGCACGGTAATTTCTTGTCATATCGCCGCAAATGCACATAAAGTACGTACGAATTCACACTGTTACAACAACCGATTGCTGCACATATCGCTTTTAAAGGTGAATGCGTACTTGCTTACCAGTTATATCCATCCCTGCGTATATAGCTAACAGAATGTCAAACACCATTGCTGTGCTCTAGAACTTGCAAAGTAACTTGCTTGCCTGCTAGTGGCACTCCAGTACATTTCTAAAAGCCTGCTCAGGCAGTGCCATCTTGTGGTTTGTCATATGTAGAAGCCTCAACAAGCCAAAAATCAGCTACTTTTTTTTCCAAAGGACAAAATTAATTTGTATCAGCTAAATGTATGAGTTTTTATAGCCACCGAGCTTATCTTATTGGAAGACAAAGCAGGACATTCACGTATCATGTAATTAATTTAAGAAAGCGGTATTTTGCCTCATTACGCGTGTATTTAAGCTGCAGTGTGGTGGAAGCTTATTACCTTTGAATAACATTCCTTTAAATATTATGCCTCAGCTCCATTTGCTTGAATAAAATAACGCTTCCTATTGTACTGAACATTCGCTATACAATTTGTTTTTATGAAACTTTCTTTAACATTTAAAAGAAACGTAGAACTTTCTACATCTGAACTACATAGCACGTCTTCGACATTCCCCGGTTAAATGGACGTTACGCAAGAGTTGTGACGTAATACGCACGTAGCGTAATACAACTCATTAGCCAATTTCAACGTACGTACTATTACATTAATGTTAAGCGGACAGTGGGAGTAGTTTCCATAGAAACAACGTAAATATTCTTTACCGTTTGCAGCACAGCAAACTCTACGGATGAAAATGGCGCTCAATTGAGCAGTTTGTTAGCTCTCCAAAATTTCCTTTTATTCTTCAAATTATATTATGCTACTTTGATTATTTACTCTTTTATACTATACTAATGTAGTACATGTCGATAAAATTATTGCATGTTTTTAATGTCATTAAAACTTGTGGTCTTTATTTTTATTGGGGGTGCTCTTATATCGAAGTGATGATGATAGACAGCTATTTGGTTAGTAAAATCTTCCCAAACTTCAAAAAATGTCACTGATCCCTAAAACGGCGGTGTAATTTGCCGGGGTGTCCACGATAAAATATGCGGAATGGTGGGAGATTGGCTATGCGAACGGAAATCCGGCACTAAACAATACAGACAGTTTTCTTTTTAATACGGCGCGAACCCGTAATAAACAGGACGGTAGGCACAGCCCGCCCCCCCCCTGAGCACTGAGCGCGGACTGTACCGGTACACTGACCGGGGGCTGGGAACCCTTACGGTAATGGATGGTAAAATGTTTACCTAAAATGTTTAAGTAATTTGGGGCATTGCTTTCGTAATAAGGTAAATGCTTCAAGCTGACTATTGCATTTTTAAAAAAACAATGTTGCACAGAATTTAAAAATACTCTTAGTTTCATCAGTGTTAACACAGTTCTCAGTAGCATTCATCTGGGTTTTCACTTGTGGAGCGCTGTTGTTTCCTATTCCATGTTAGTTATAATCGCCAGCACAGTTTTTTTTTCTGTAAACCCCACAATTTCCATTTTCCAAACCGCTTATCTTACTGGGTCTCGGGGTGTCCGGAGCCTATCCTGAAAGCAATAAACCCCACAATTATTCATTATAATCCATCCATCCATCCACTTTCCAAACCGCTTATCCTACGGAAGCAATAAACCCCACAATTACTCATTATAATCATGGGCGTAAATCGCGGAGGGGACGGAGGGAACATGCCCCCCCACCCCCATCCGAGAGTTGTCCCCCCCCCAATAAATTATTTAAAAAAACGCACTCTCTATTATGAAAAATATATATACGTATACCTAAAATAATTGTGTAAGTAGAAAATAAAACAAACCCAAATAATGCATTTAGAAACAGTTGCGTCCCCCCCCATTCCTCACAGTGGTTTGGCCCGCTGCCTGCTTTCTCAGTTCATCTCACCTACTCTACACACACGAGTCAGGTGTGTGGCTGCGGATCTATTAACGTTGAATTCCAGTAAGTAGGGTATTTTATTCACTTTAAATAAAGAGATTATCTTTAATGTAGTTAATGCATACTCATTCATAAATTAGTTTCGGCAAAAAAGCTGATTACCGATGTAATTTCCCATGAATTTGATATATTAGCGACTAAAATATTACTTGTGTAGTTAACGTTCGCTTGTTTACAATAACTTGTTCCATAGTGCACTGCAACTAACGCGCCAAAGCAGTTTCCAATGCATTGTTTTATTTGTGACGACCTGGCATAATATTAACTTAACATTAACGGCCACAGTTAGCATATTGTTTAGCTGTGCATTTACTAAATGAGCACTGTGCTACGTCCAAACTGACCCCACTGTATTTTTTTGTATAATCAGTTTCTATTCTGTTCTTAAGTGTCTTAATTCATTTTAAATACAAATTGAAACTTTTTTTAATTCCTTGTTTTTATTGTTGTGATTATTTTATGTTAGTTTTACTTTCTTTGTGTAAAGCACTTTGAATTACCATTGTGTATGAAATGTGCTACAGCATAAACTCGCCTTGCCTTGCAGTGTCATAGACTAGGTAAAATGACAGAGAAAAGGAAAATGGACATAGGAACATTTTTCAGTGCACCTAAACGCCAAGTAACGAAACGAAAAGTTCACATATTATGGCAATTTGGCTTTAAGAATGGGTACTTATGACTACTAATGTCACAATATCAATCGCAGGCAAAGGAGACAGAAATTATTGAGGGACAGGTAGAGCAGGGTCATTCAGATGTACAGTGTCAGGTAAGTGTGTTGTGCTTTTATTGAAGGGATAAGGACAGAATTTTTTTTTGGATGAACAATTTCTTTAATGTTTTCTGAGTTGTGGCTGTTCAGTAGATGAACATCACAGGCTCACCAATTTACAGTATGATCTGTCAATTTAACAAGTGTAATGTAAACAAGTTGAGTATTATGAGTATGGAAAACATCTTTTCCTGCATTATTTCTGCTTTAGGAGTCAGTCTGTTCTGAGACAGTGAGAGTAGAGGAAGGGGCAGATTCAGAACCAGGGAGGGAGCCGGAGACAGCAGAACAAAGAGATGATATTGCCAGCAGCAGCACAGGGAGCACAGTTTTTAGTTTAGATCTCAGTGCCTGCACAACTACCTCCCCAGTGTATCGAAAAACAAATGTTTTCAAAGAAGTCATTGACATTTCAAGAGAAATCGTATCAAGACTTTCCATGGCTAAATTACAGTCCATCAGTGTAAGGGGTGTTATGTTTTTACTTCAGCAAAGGTGTTTCAAACCAGTCCTCTTTAGGTCATAGACCTGATGCCGCTTTCGTTAGTACAGGCTTTAGAAATTGGAAGAAAGCCACTGAAAAATGTACAGCACACCAGACCTCTCAAGCCCACCAACATTATGTGACTGTCACTTAGGGGTGGGAATCTTTAGGTACTTTGCGATCCGATCCAATTACGATTCTGGGATCCACGATCCGATTCCAAAACGATTCTTCATATACAGTACATTTTTTTTGCAAATATGCTTAATTCAAATTTAAAATTATATGTTTTTTGTTCATAGTTAGAATCTCTGTTTGACAGTATTTCAATTTTAAAAATGACAAAGTGGAATAAAGACTTGTATTGCTTTTATTTTAACAATTATATTCAGGATGAGCAATTACTAAGGACGATTGTAACAACAAATGGGTTGTTTTCAGTTTGTTTAGAACCTTTTAACAAAGGAAGGAATGTCTTTTATTTATTTTTGTTTAGAACCTTTAGAATTATCTTCAGAGCTGCAATGAATTATCTTTCAATCAGACTGCAAAAAATATCAACATACAAATTAAATAACTTAAATATCCAACATCTCACTATAGTTTATCTATTGTCGATAAGAGCAGTTGATAAGAGACTTCTTGCTCAATATCTGAGTAGCTATGATAAAATAGCTTTCTCAGATCATGCTCCAGTCTCCTCGAAAATTTTGTGTTAGAACATGGTGTCCTTGACGGTTCAACACTCAGATGCTTTCGTTGTTGATTTTATTTCACAACAAATTGCCAATTTTCTTTCTTTAAATAAATCTCCAGATGTATTTGTTTCCATATCGCTGGAAACCTTGCAGACCGATACTAGTGGGCAGATTATCTGATATGTAAGCAATGATAGAGAGCTGTGGAAGGAGAAGATGGCATATTTAACACAGCGTGAAGCAGATCTTGACAATTGATATGTTTCTCCCCATCTGCTGATGTTTATAAGGAGCATCTAACGATACAAGCAGAATATGAATTTCTAGTGTCTCAACATACTGCTGAACTACTGATGCAAACAAGGTCTCATTATTACGAGCAAATCCTCTAGAAATGAATAATGCATTCAAGCTTTTCTCCTCTCACTTGTTGTCTAGAGTTCAATAGTTTCTTTAGGGATTTAGCCATTCCTTCATAGGAATGTGTGGCTGTGAATGATTTAGATGTCACTATCACTCTCACTGTAACTGAACTGACCACCATGGCGGCTGCTTCGCAAAGTGGTTAATGTCCCAGACCCGATGGCTTTCCTTCAGAGTTCTATAAAAAGTTATGGCCCCAGTTGTCCTCTCTCCTATTGGACATGTTCAACAACCTGAACCTCTTGCCCAAGCTAATATTTCTCATGCTTAAAAAGGGGAAAGATCCTCATTCTTACACCTCCTTTCACCTAAAGGCTTATTGAATACGGACTAAGATCCTGTCCAAAGCACTGGCCCTTCAGGCTTGTTTAACCAGATTGAGGTCCTTGTCAGAATTTTGTTGGTGGTTCCAGTGTCCTCATGTGAAGCTGAGAGGAGCTTCAGTGCATTGCGCAGACTAAAGACGTGGCTAAGGGCTACTATGGGCCACGATGGACTTAACAGTCTGTTAGTCTGAATATGCAGAAAGATGAGCTGGACAACTTTAACATAAACAACATATGCCAGGAGTTTGTGGGGCCCCGTGATACCAGGAAAAACACATTTGGTACTTTTGTTTAGTGTCCATTCATTAATGTAAGTTTGCTTTAAATTGCAGATGTTTTTTTTTTTTTTGCATAGAACAGTTACTGTAAATTGGTTATTTAATTGTTGATTTTGATGCAAAACATTACTTATGTGATATCTTTTTCACAATAATAGTCATGTTTAAATTTTATTGTATGTTGATGGCTTGACCGTAAACAACATAACAAAAAATGCAATAAATAGTTTTGAAGAAAAATCTGCTTTGTCATTTAACCTGAGAAAAACTTTGAAAATAAGCATAATGACACAGTCTCCCTGCTACAATAGTAATGACAGAAGTAATGTTTTTCACTGTGAGGACAAATCTTCATAAGTACAATTTGACTGTATTATTTGTGTCCCCTTCAAAAATTGCTTATGAGAAATGTTATATTTATTGTCCCCCCCTACTGTTAAATGAAATTTACTCCCATGATTATAATAATTATAGCAACTGTTTTTTTATGGTTGAAGATCTGTCTGGTCTTTATTCATTTAATTATCACTGTAAATAGTTGGTTAACTATCTATCATTTACTCCTCAGAAAGCAAATTCAGACAGCGGTTGCCTGGATCAACACCCAGTACTGGGATGCCTGGAACCTGTGTGACGAGGTGATCGACTGGGGAGACGGTGTGGAGGAGTGCTCACGAGCGACACCCCCACTGTCCAGGTTGGGGGGGATAAGGAGGGATTGGGAAGGGCTACTTGGGAAAATGTGGAGGTATCAGAAAGGGGCGTCCAATGGTGAGATGGAGGGGGCGGAGGCTGGTATGAATGGAATGCATATGGTAAATGGAGGTGAGGAGAATGGATGTGAGGTAGGAGTGAATGTGGAGGAGGTTAAGGGAGAAGGAGAGAAAAGTAGAGGGAATGCTTTGGGATCTATTGTGTCACAAGGAGGCAGATCATGGCTGGAAACCATTCAGGAAGAAGGATGTGAGGAAGAAGAAGAAACTGAGGTGGCGTTTCAGGAGGCACAAGACGCTGAGGTTGCCCAGTTGGACAGATGGTGTCCATGTGGCTGGTGTAAGGTGGGGGTAGGAGGCTTCTGAACCATGTGTTAGGCCTAGTGCACTTATGGATTGTGCTTGTTTGTTATAATGAAATAAGCTTATAAACTAAACATAATATATTTTATAGGTACGTGTTTATATCAGTATCTACATGTAAAGGGAGCAGACACAGGAAAAAGGTATTGAAGACCCTTGATATGATATTGCTGTTTTTGATTTAGATTCCAAAGTTAACCCTTTATTTAATTTATCCCTTTTCCCCAAGTAGAATGATGCATTTACTTGTAATCTGTATTATTTTGCTTTGGAGTCGGAAGTTCCAAAATCACCAGGTAAGTTAATCGATTGTATGTGTTTTAACTACTAGACAGATGTAAATGATAAGCCTTAAGATTTATTTTAAATTAATTTATTGTTTTTTTTGTAAATTAAAAACAGGAACCCTCGTGGACCAAGACTTGAGGGCATTTGTACCATCCAGCTGTACAACTTTAACTGGTTCTGCAGTCTTTTTCTCCCCACAGCCTCTGCTTGTTCCCTTCTTCTCTTTCTGTCTTCCCTCCAGGAGAGCTCCTCAGGCATCTCCAGCCTGTAATTCCTGGGAAATGCCACCTGCCACCCATCCTTGGAAGCGTCGCCCAGTCTCAGGATCTCATACGTCACCATTCATCACAGAGTCACAGCGCTTGCAGACATCTGGATAAAAGGAAAAGCCCATTTTTTAAAACTTACACGTTAAATTTTCCTCTAATTACCATTTTATTCTTTTAAATTTCATTATGTTTAATTACATTTAGTATGGATTAAGGCACAGCCAGCCTGGATTAAGGCATCACCAGCCTGTCATCAGACTCTCCGGACAATGCCAGCCCAGAGGGGGCTGACCTGGAGGACATTCCCCCGGAGGACATGGAGTGGGAGCCTCCAGGTCTTGCCCTGAGTCCCACTCCGTGGTGTCAGCCCCGTGGCCAAAGTTTCCCCAGCCGAGGAGGCTATCGCCGCGACAACGGCAGGGTCAACGGAAATCCAGTCGTGGGCTGAGGTCCAGGAGGAAAAAACGAGGTTATGCTACCCAGACCTGCCTCCTGATCCAGGCTTGGTCCAAGATGGTCTTTCAGGTTATCCCATCCAATGGTTCCCAAAAGGAACCACCTCCGGTCTCCTCATGGCGCTGGTACTGGCCTGTGTTTTTGTTTTGCAGGGTCCCTGGTTTGGTCCAGTTCCTGTCCTGCCTGCCCCTCGACACCCTCCGACTCTGCCAACCCCTCGCCGTCTACCGATGCTGTTCTTCCCTCGGCTGCCACAGACGAGTAGAGCTTCTACAGACCCAGACAGGATTCCAAAGGCCCCCCTGGCCGTGACCCTTCTGCGGCACCCCGGAGCCCATCAGAGGCCCTGAACTGTTCACTTTACCTCCCATGCTACCTAGTGTCTTGCCCCTCCTAATACCTCAGTCTTTGGTCTGTAGTCTTGCTTCCCCGTGGCTCTCCCTGGTTTCACCTCTTAGCCTGATTTCACTGTTCCAGCCCCCACTCCAGTCACTCTTGCTTCCCGCTTTAGGTTCCCCTCTCCTGGCCATATTATTGTTGCACTGGTTCCGTTGCTTGCCTCTCTTGTCTGGTTGTGTCCTGCCTTGTCTGTCCCTGTGTCGTCTTTGGTCCTTTTGATGCCCAATCCCTCCCTTTTGTCTCCTTCTACTGTGTCCTTTGTTCCCACTTACCCACTGACACCCACTGTCTGTCTTTTGGTCCATAGTCAGCATCCCTGTTGGATTACCTGGCC